>NW_027185764.1:45483712-45537649 GCF_028583685.1 Petaurus breviceps papuanus | reverse complement strand
CATCAAGTAGACAGATTTCCAAACTGTCCAACCATTACATCCATACCTAGTCAACATCTGAGTTTCCACATTCTGGGTTTTTCAAAGCCGGGGGACTCTCAACAACGGCTTCCCAGAATTCAGATCAAATCACAGAATACTTCTCAAAGTGAGTCCCAAAACAAAGCTACACATAAGGGCTTATATAGCCTTCTCCTGGCTCAGAGAATGTAACAACCTTATTGACTCACTGGCCAATCAAGAAGTATCTACTGAAAAACAAGCCTCCCTCCCCAGGCTTCAGGTGCACATTAGCCTAGGGGCAGGGAAGATCTTCCAAATTTGCATTCCCATTACACTTCCCTCCTCCAAAAAAAAAAAAGGATATAGGGGCCATATGAAAATGCTACTCCAGGTAAAACATCATAATAAGATAAGGGAAGATTTTTTTTAAAACTCCTTCCACACATTCACACATTCCACTCTAAAGAATCCTCACTGCAGTGCCCCTGGTGATTGGTGCATCTAGCCTCTGCTTGAATACTTCTAAATGGGAGGGACTCTAATACGTTCTTAGTCAATCCATTGCACTTAGACATAGTTCTTAACAATACAAAATTTCTCCAGACATTTTTTCAGGAATTTTTTTTCACCAAAGTGATTTTCCTTAAGCACACACCTGACAATGGTACTCCCCTAGTTAATAAACTCTGGTGCCTTCCTTTTGACTCTAGGATATAATAAAAATTATTTAGCTTTTAAAGTCCTTCATGACTTGTCCACAACCTAACTTTTCAGATTTATTGAAGGTTACTCTCCTTTCCCATCCTCTCTGACCCAGAAAAACTGACCTTCTCTTTGCATATTACATATCCTTTCCCTTCTCAAGTTAATATGGGTGAAGGGGCATACCCACAGTCTGGAATATACTTCCTCCTACCCTTGGCCAAGTAGACCCATTCTCTCATTTAAGACATAGCTCTATCACTTCTTTCCCCATGAATCCTTTCTTAATGTCTCCATGCCTTCCCTGCCTAATAACTTCATACTTAACTGTCTTGAATTTATTTGTGTTCTCTTCATATTTACATGCTTACATGTGTACTCAAATTTTCTCCCATTAGAATAAAGCACCTTTATTTTTCTTTTTAGTCCTATGGTCTATCATGCTGCCTATAACATGGTGCTTGTTGCATTAATTGATTGATTAATATGGCTACCAGAAGGTTCTACTCTGGTTATTGACATTCAGAAAAGTAACTTAAACCTTCTTTTTCCTCCATTTTTTTAATATGGATTTTGCTTTCAATTCAACAAACTTCTATTGAGCATCTACTATGTACAAGGCAGTTTTCTATGTGCTAGAGATACACAAATGAAACAATTCCTACTCTCAAAAAATTCAAATTCTACTTTGCAGAAGCAGTATATATACAGATATATAAAAACTGTCACATAAAGGAAAGAACATTAAAACCTAGGGGATCAGAGAACGGTACCTGAGCTGAGCCTTAAAGGAAGGATTCTGAAGTTGAAAATAAAGAAAAGGAGTACATTTCAGGCAAAGGGAACAGATTTTGTGACTACAAAGGCACTAGAGGCAATGTTGAGGTTGGTTATGATCTAGCCATATAATTTTACCAGGACATTGAGTATATGAAGGGAAATAATGTGAAATCATTCCAAAAAGTTAAATAAACTTGGAAATATACTTTCATCACCTTATTGATGGTAGAAAACATTTTGAATTAGAAATGAGTCTTCTAAAAGTGCTCCTATACCTACCTGTTTCTTGGGATTTTACCTTGATACTTCTGTATCTGATAGCAAACAAGGGTTAAAATGACCATGTTACTGCCCTCATCTGTAATGTTAACAGGATTTAAGATCTTTCCCGACCATTAATAGGTCTCATGTGGAGTCCCTTAATGAAAGCTTGCTTAGGGGAGGCTTGCTTGTAGGAAGGCTTTCACACCTTTTGCTAATTTCTAATTAAGCATTGAGTTAGGAGGGTTGTGATGCCTTCTGGCTCTGAGAAGTATATGTATACTCTGAGTTGCTATTTTGCTTTGGGGGTTCACTTATGAGAAGGATCTTGTGATTCTCCCGTTGAGATTCATGTTCAACCGCTCAGATGTAAAGGCTCTCTCCATCCAGAGATGTATATAAAGTGTATAGTTGATTCAGGCAGTCCAAGCTCTATTTGTTAGTCTTTATTTCTCTGTTTGTTGGTCTTTATTTCTCTGTTTGTTGGTCTTTATTTCTCTGCTTGTATTTTCTCTGAAGTTCAGGATGCTGACTTTTCACCTGAAATGGTGAATGTAATTAAAATAGTGTTGGCCCCTTCAACAGTTCTCTTTCCTAATAAAGCAGATCTAAGAACCTGCGCTAACTGCCATCCTGGGTAAGCCAGTGTGGTTGCCACTAAATCATCTCTAAAGTCCAAATATACCCCACTATGCCCCACCTTGTCAGTGAATCCATTTAAGTAAGTTAAAATGCTTCCATTTGTCATTAATAGACTAAGCTAAGTGAAGTCACATGGCAATTAAATTCAGTTCAGTTCAATTCCATGAACACCTATAAAGTGCTTACTATGTAATAGTCACTACACTCCATACTGCCAACAAGGAGTTTATGGCAAGGATCCCTTATAGATGAAGTGACCAAAAAGGTATTACAGTGATGAAAACTGAGCAGGACCTTGATAGAGAAGAAGAATGTCCATAGCTAGAAGTGGGGGATGAGTGCATGGTAGGAAATCCCTGCTTCATCCTCTGCTATCTATGAGCCAGAAACATGAACATGGGAGGGAGCAGGGTGTTACAGGAAGATCAAGCTATTGGAGAGATTTAACTTTCCCTTTTAAACAGCAATGTTTTTCATTCTTCTTTTTTTTGAAGACGACTGATGAAATCATGGGTGGTATCTTGATTTACATGTGAATTGGATTTCAGTAAAGCAGAGTTACATAAATCATCAGCCTCACTCTCTTCCAGAGTAATCAAAGTCCAGCGACAAGACAAAAAGCAGAATGACTAGTGATGGGTCAGGATGCAGTGGATGACTGGCATCTTTGATTTCTCTATAACTGCCTCAATAGGCATTGGAACCAATCGTGCTGACCCCCACCCCATTCCATCAAGAGAGACCTTCACATTCTTGGGACAGACATCTCCCTAATTCACTGATGGGTTGAGGTCTCTTGGTAAGTCTCAACCTAGCTTAACCCCTCTGCCAAAATGGTTTTCCTCAGGTATGATAACTGCTGTGCATGCTACAGCTTCTTGGAATAAGAAGTGAGAGCAATAATACCTTACTCTAAAATATCTTTTTTATGTGGACCTTTTTATATTTGACTTCTTCAGCATGTCTTTGTCAAACTCCCATGAAAACAGCATCTGAGCAGAATTTTGAGAGGGAATGGCCAATGTTGTCCCCCAAAAGTGCAAAATGGCAGATTAGGCTACAAGCTACAGCAATATACTCCCAGGGCTTGTGGTCTCCTCCAGTTGTATTCTTTTGAGATAGTGAGATGGTGAAATCTACATCAGACAAGGAAGTCAGAAGATTTTAATTTGAATCTCAGATCTACAATTTCCTAGACATGTGACCTTGGATCCGAAATTCCATCTCAGTGAGCCCCATTTTTTTAATCTCTAAAATGTATATGATACTACTTGTGCCACCCATATCAGGATTTTTATAAGGAAAGTACTTCATAAGCTGAAAAGTGTTTGTAAGTATTAGGTGTTATTGTAATGCTTGCCACACATGTCC
This sequence comes from Petaurus breviceps papuanus, assembly GCF_028583685.1. Classification (NCBI taxonomy): domain Eukaryota; kingdom Metazoa; phylum Chordata; class Mammalia; order Diprotodontia; family Petauridae; genus Petaurus; species Petaurus breviceps. The sequence goes on along the minus strand of NW_027185764.1, from coordinate 45,533,890 downwards.
GAATCAGTAAAATAAAATGTAATCATCATAGCCTAAGCGATAGTGTACCATCTCTTACCTGAGGGAGCAGTATTTAACCACCCTAAGCCTCAGTTAAGCCTCATCTGTAAAATAAAGGAAACAGGGTAGTCTCTGAGGTTCCTTCCAACTCCAAATCAATGATGATGATGATGATGATGATGATGATGATGATGATGATGATAATCTGATCTAGTTTTTGATAATATTATATTCTGCTTTTACAAGAAATGGAGCTGATGATACTAGATCACAAAAGTAATTGTGCTCTGCACTATCTATTACAGAAGTAAACTGACTTGAGGTTAGTTTAAAAATTCTCCAGGGCATACCACCAATTCACTAGCCTCCAGATGCCTTTCTAGTCTTGCATAGCTGACATATCAGTTATCTTGTATTGCCCTCCATGGCATGTGTGATAACAACTCTTTATCCTTTCCTCTTTTTCTGTCATATTTTTGGAAGTGTTAACCTTCTTCCTTCTCCCTGGTTGATAAGAAGCTCTATAGATCTGTCACAGCTCATGCAAGTCTTTGCTTTGTTGAAAGAACTTGGGACTCCATCCATTGAACTAAGGCAGGAGCAGTGTCAGCTCCAGAAAAGAGGCTGGAGAAGAGCCCATTCTCTGGGACCCTATCCACAGAGAGCAGGCAAAAAGCAAAGGGCTGCCTTCAATGAGGAATTTGGCCAGCCAAGAAAAATGCTGGATTGAACTGAGGTGAAATTTTTGATGCTTTCAGTACAAAGTATTTTTTTAGGAACGTAACAAGAGAAAGTTTAATAAAAATGTGATTTGTCCATTTTGAAGTCATTTAAGAGTGTGGAAATCTCCTGCATGACAAATGGAGTTTGGGGGGGGGTGGTAATTGTATATTTAAAGAGAGCCAATGCTAGAAACTTTCAACTTCACTTTCAGTATTTGCTGAAGAAAGAAAAATACCAAATTATAAACAAATTGATAAAAATGAAAAAACTCTTTATGCCTGACTTTTTAACCTAGTTCAAAGCAATGGTCTTATTTGAAAAAAAAATATTTCTTAGATTTTTAGGGTTTCCCTCAAAAATCAGAAGATATGCTAGGAAATGTCTCCTGATGACTTTCTAGTCTTAATTTATCAGCTTAAAAATACTTGAGAGAACAGACTATCTTCTAGTGCTTGTTCTTACTTGGAATAGAAATATTGGAGAATTTTAAAATCTTTCAATCATTCCATAATGTGGGTCTGATAGATGATTATTTCATTTTCCCCATGATGAAATGGAACAAGAAATAAGTAATTTTGTTGGTTTAACTAACTGAAATAATAATGTAACCAAAAGTGAACCACAGTTCAGGTATTTGCTCATCACCTAAACAAAATAGTCCAAGTAAACCCTAATTTACACAGAAGATAAAACTTATTATGAACATTGTTACCTGGCAAATTCTCAAGAAGCAGAGGAGGAAGAAACAAGTTTACAGAGAGCTTGGTGAGTGAGCCAATTAAGCAAAGTCATCCCAAGAGCCTTTAGAGATGAAAATAGAAGGACAAAGAACAGACAAAAATAGAAAAAAGATGCAGATGTTTATATTGCATATATGCGAAAAGATTTCTATGGCAAACTTTGTTTCCATCAATGACCATGGTCCTACCACATTTAATTCTAGCATCACAGTATATGAGATACAAGGAAGTAGTAATAACACCAAAGAAAGCAAAATTAAAGAGAGCAGCTGGATTAGATCATTTATACACAGAGGAGGTCCATGATGGACATCGTGGTGACATTAAATTATCAAATCTCAAGGTATTTGAAAAAGAAAACTATTCCAAAGACTTGGAAGAGAGGGGTCAAAATAGATGCAGGATCTGAGTATGAAAGATCACAACATTAAAAGACAATAAATAAGAGAAGAAGATTGCTTTTCACAACTGTGAGGAGAGCATTCATAATCAAACAAAGGATAAAGGCGATTACAAAATATGTAATAGATAATTTCACTTGCATTAAATTGAAATTTTTTTGCATGCAAAAAAAAATCAGTTCATCTAGGAATTTGCTTCTTAAACTGTGGATCATGTGAAAAAATTGGCAATAGTAAAAGGTTTCTGAAAGTGCAATGACCAAAAATTAATTAATAATCAAACATTTAATGAATCAGAGGTGTTTCTGCCAGCACCAGATGCATCGCGAGATTTCACTGCAACCTTGGTTCTGAACACAAAGCATACCCACTTTGCACTATTCATTCCCTCAGGCCATGTAACACTAAAGAACATGGCAGAAACATGAAAAGCCAAGTGGAAAAAGTTTATGAAGTCCTGATCCAGGATGATAAAGGAAGCTGCTGATTAAAAACATGTCTCTCCATCAAATATCCCTGAAAAGGATTTTGTCATCAAAGTATATATGTAACTAAAATAAATATGGAAAACCAAAAGATAATAAACAGTATTTAAAATAATTGTAAGCTATTAATAATTATATGAAAGATTTCTCCAAATCACTAGTAAGAGAAACTCAAATCATAGCAATTTTGATATTTTACTTCACACCCAGAAAATTGGCAAAAATGAAAATAAAATAGAAAAATCAATGTTGGAAAGGCTCCAGAAAGACAAGTATACTGTCTTTCTCTTGGGGGAGTCAGGAGTTAATACAACCACTAGCAAGCAATTTTTTTTACTAAAATATCCATCATCTTTGACCCTGCAATTCCAATACAAAGCATGTACCTAAAGGAGGTCAAAAATAAAAAGAAAGATTCAGTATGTACTAGACTTTTCATAACAGCACTTGTAGCAAACAGCTGGGAACAAATTAGTTATTCATCAATTGGGGAATAGCTAAACAAGGTGCAATGGTTAAACAATGTTTAGGAATGTGATAGATCAATATATTTCCATCAGAAGTGACAAATATGATCAATTCTGACAAGCATGAGAAGAGTTATCTGAACTGAAGCAAAGTGAAGTGAGTAGAAATTGAAAAAGTATGCGTGATGACTAATGTTAATGGAAAGAACAAAATAAAAATAAAACCAAACCCTATATAATTATAATGACCAAAATTCTTGACTCTGGAAAAGTGCATTAGGAAAAGCACTCCCTTCTCATCTTTAACAGTCAGGATCCTATTGGCCTGAAATACTGCACACACTATAAGATCAATGTATTGGTTGGCTTTGCTAGACTACTTTTTTCTTTATTTTTATTTTTTGTTAGAAAGGATGACTTACTGGGTAGGGCAAGAAAATGATTATATTCAGAAATATTGATGTTATTTAAAAAGACAAAAACTTTGAAAGGTAACTGAGAAACTATCAATACCAACCTATATTCCTACTTTCCCATCTTTATGGAAATTTGTTATGAAAATTATGTATGTATACATTGAGTATCCTTGATGAAGATATAGGAAATGAAAAGACAGACATTTGCAAATAATATTCTATAGCAGACTATATCTTTTGAGTCACACAACTGAGAGTGATAAAGGCTGCAAGATTCAAATATGCTTATTGTTCATTGACTATAAAAAAGTGTTTCATTTGGTAAAATGCCACCTTAAAGAATCTTCTCCAGGAATATGTCTCCCATACATATGCAAAAATCATGGCAGTTAAAGAATTATAACAGTAGCAAATTTATTCTGAAGAATTAAAGTTGTAAGTCTGATGGAGTATCACAGGGTGGGGTTTGGAGACAGGGGAAGAGGTGGCAGAAGGGATGAACAGACAAAGTACACATTACCAATGGAGACATGCAGGAAAGATGAATTTCGTTGAGAAACACTACTGGGAAATAAGATGGGCCAGTCACTGAGTGAGAAAGAAATGGTTAAAAGATGGAAAGTCCATGTACTCTTCTGCTTTCCACACAGTGTCAAAGGATTCAAAGAAAGGACCCAAGTAAGTTGAGTCACCTACTTGTGGTGAATTTATAAGAGGAAATAGGCAAGAGTTACACGTGAGAAGAAGGCAAGGATGAATTGTGATTTGCATCATTGGAGGAAGTACTCACATCTATGACATTATAGATGGAAATATAAAACCGGCAGTTAATTTTACATTAAAGCACTCTTCATTTATAACAAAGACTACCCCCTTTAGATTCCTTTTTAAAATGAGAGCTCACCTTTTAAAAAATAATTCATTTTGATTTCATAATATATTCATTTTTAATCTATTCTTCCCTCTTGCGTACACAATGAGCCTTTCTTTATATGTGATTTTCTAATTAGCAAAACAGACCAAAATCTTGTCTTGAAGTCTGTACAGTATTCCACAGCTGCAATCTCCCACCCCTTCAATGAGAAAAGGGAAGTATATTTTATCATCTCTTCTCTGAGGCCAAAAGTTGGCCTTTATATTATAGAATATAGATCTAACCTAAAAGAGACCAGAAAGACAGCTAGTTCAACATCCTTACTTTACAGGTGACAAAACCGACTTTCAATAATTGATCTGCCAAGAGCGTACAAGCAATACATTCCAAAATTCTATCTTTTTAAAAGTGTTTTTTTTTAAATAGCTGTACCAGTAATTTAGTTTCCCAAATGAGTTTTGTAAATACTGAAATGTGTCTCAGAGAAAAGTTTACTCAATTCAATAGGAATTTATTAATTTCCTGTTACAAGGACCTATGTTATCCAAAGTATTTGGTAACACTGGGTTAATTTCTCTGACTTTGAATTCCTGCCAAAGAGAAGCTCATACCAAAGTGTGCCACATGAGTACGAGGGCCTTTTAACTCTTTTTGATCCATCACTGACATTAGATCATTTCTTTTATTATCTTGAGAGAATCTGGTATAATAGAAGCAAGCTCAGAGTTGGGACAGCCTGGGTTCAAGGCTTAACTTTGCCATAGGCTTTGTAGGCTTTGTAACCCTACCTAGACAAGTCCTTTAATCTCTCACTGCCACTAAGCAACTCTCTTAAGACTTAAAAGGGATGCCAATCTGCATTTGTAAAGGGAGTTTTCTCCTTAGAGGTCCTTACAATGATGAAATCACAGGCCTAGACCAACTTCATTTTCTTATTAAGGTCTTTCAAAGTACAAAGTATTCCTTATAAGTCATAGTTCAGACACCTGGAACATATTGAATATCATGGAAATTCAATGAATATGATTTCTTTTTAGCAACTCTATAAACCCCTACAGGAGAATCTTGAAAACTCAATTTATGCTACAAAACTCTTCTATTATGCTTCTAATTAGTATACAAATTAGAATGATAATTTTTGGAATCAACAATTTTTAACAAAATTTCTGGTTCTTTTGTTAAGGAAATAAAAATGCTAAATGAAAACCAGTAACAAATATAGGCAGGTCAATCAACATTTATTAAGCACCTACTAGTGCCAGGCACTGTGTTAAGCAGTGGGAATACCACAGGAGGCAAAAGACAGTCCCTGTCCTCAGGCAGCTAACAGTCTAATGAAGGAAACAATATGCAAACTAATATGTACAAACAAGTCCTATACAGGATAAGTAGGAAATAAAATTAACAGACGGAAGGCACTAGAAGACAGAGGGGCTAAGGAAGGCTTCCCATAAAAGAGATTAAAGTTGAGACTTAAAGGAAGTCATGGAAGACAGTAGGTGGAGTTGAGGAGGGAGAGCAATCCAGGAATGGAGAACAGCCAGAGAACATGTCCAGAGTTTACATAAAATCTTTCCATTTTTTTAGATCAAATTTTTACTTTTTTTAAAGCTTTCTTTTAAAATTAATGCAAGGGAAACATTTGCTCTTGAATGTTTCCCCTCTATCCTGCTTTAGCCTACCTTTGGGTCACCCATATTCTCTAAGCTATCCCAGGTCACTACTTAAAGTAATGTGTATGGTAACAATCTCACTGTGTGTTCTGTTTAAATCTGCTACTGATGCTGCATCTGTCAGACAGCCAAAAGACCTGACCCAGTTGTACTGAGTAAGCCCTACAGATTATTTGTCAGACAGATTCAGTAACCCAATATTTGTTTTTTTTTATTTAATTGGTATGCAAATGGGGCAACAAGACAGCATTTGTGCTCGATACAGTTGTCACTTCAAATTCTGGTAACATTCATTATCATGCTTACAGATGTTTTTTCCACACATAACATCTGCCAATACTACCTAAACCCCAGGAAGTCGACAAACCTGTGCAAACTTCTTCTCTGTGTGTATCTCTCTCTCTGTTATCTGTTCCATGCACACTAATTTTGTGCATCTGAGGTCCCTGTTTGCCAGAATTATGCCTGCTTCCTAACACCTCTGCCTCCAGAGCTTTAGACTTGAAATTGAACAGACACAAAGCCAATTTATCATAGGATGACATGTGTCATGTTCCCGGTATTACCAGAGGAACCTACTGTATGCACTGTATTTACCCTTTTGTTGTCAACATGGACCAAAGCAGCACAGACTAGAGTAGTTAGCTATTCGATCTGTAAATATGATATATATTTAAGGGATGTGGTTTTAAATACTACTGCTTGTAAAATATGGAGCTATATCATTCTGCTTAAGACCAGATTTCCTTTGTCAAATAATCATTCATCATACAGGAGCACAACATATTCAAATGTGTGCATCAAATACAAATATATTGGAATGCATTCCTTCAAAGACTTTTTTTAAAAAGCAACCCTCACTCAAACCGACAATTTATCTTTTCCTATCTCTTCCATTTTCAAATAAATCATCATCGTGCTTAATGATGGTTTTATCATGTATACAAAACACATCCACATTACACAGATTTCATAAACAATAAATATAAATATCAAATTATACCACCAATTCATCTTTCACAAGCTAATATATGTACTTTTTAACATACTAACAATGCATCTCTCACTTTGTTTTGTAGATCAAACACAAGACAGAAACTTACAGGGATTGCAATATTTCAATAAGCCTAATAGCTAAAAGGGGAAAGCTTTTCATTTGAACCATGTATAATGTGAAGCTGATAACTTGGGGACAAACCTTTAAATTGTGACTGTACTTGGGCATGGAATGACATCCTCTTTCCAGCCTCTACAAATACCTATATTTTATCAGGAACCAATATTTGCATGTGAAAACTTGGCACCTAGTTGCTCATCTCCATATGCATTTCATTGGAAGGGGGTAAGGGGAAATAAGAGGTTCTGTTCCAATTACCTCCATGGATGGCCTTCAAAGTTAATCAATCAACAAGTATTCAATAATAATTGCTCACATTTATATAGTAGTTTAAGGCTTATTTGGTGCTTTATAAATGCTATCTTATTTGATCCTCACAACACACCTGTGGAGGTAGGTATCCTTATTTTTTTTTCAGATAAGGGGTCTAAGTCTGAGAGAAATTAAGTGCTTTTTCCAGGGTTACACAACTCATAAGTGTCTCATGTAGGATTGGAGCTCAGCTCTTTTGTGCTCCAAGTCTATTCTGCACCCTAGTTGCCTCTCATGTGCTAGGTACTGTCCTGGAGCACTGGGCATACAAATACAATAAATTAAAGAACCCTTGAAGTGAAAAGCAAATACACTGAGAATACTAGCACTTTTATGGAGGATCTATGGGCTAGATGGTTAAATCAAATATCACATAAAACCAATCTTCTAAAAATGTGAGTATAAGGGCATTGGTAAGACCCAAGATCTAACCAACCCAGTTTCTGAAACAAGAAGCAGGTAAAGCATGTCCAGCTGTCCTGGGTGATGGATAAACACATTGGAATTAAAGCTGAATCAGTGGAGAAAAATCTATCCCTGGAGCAAGAGTACAAAACTGGGTCTTATTTATATATCCATCAAATTAGCATTTCTGGCCAAAGAAGGAAAATTCTGGCACCGGCACTGGGTGCTAGCAATCAGATGACCAAGTGCAGAAGACACACTTCTGAACTCAAAGAGAGGTCAATCTAATGGAGAAAGGCATTGCATACCTCAAATGGCTGACTTGAGCAATAATAATGTATCAAACCACTACAAAGTCTGTATCCCAAAAGAGATTTAAAATAAGGAAAAGAACCTATAAGTACAAAAATATTTATAGCAGCTCTTTTTTTGTGGTGACCAAGAATTGGAAATTGAAAGTGTACCCATCAATTGGGGAATGACTGAACAACTTGTGTTGTGATGGAATACTATTGTACTATAAAAAAAATGATGACAGGATGCTCTCAGAAAAACCTGGAAAGACTTAAATGAACTGTTACAAAGTGAAATGAGTAGAACCAGGAGAACATTCTATATAGTAAGAGTAATCTTATAAGATGATTAACTGTGAATGACTTAGCTATTCTCAGCAATACAATGATCCAAAACAACTCTGAAGGACTTATGATGAAAAATACTATTCCATACCCAGAGAAGGAATTGATGGAGTCTGAATACAGATTGAAGCATGCTTTTTTTACTCTATTTTTCTTGGAATTTTATTTTGATCTATATTTTCTTTTACAACATGACTAATATAGAAATATGTTTTGCATAATTACACATGTATAATCTACATCAAATTGCTTGCCTTCTCAAAGAGGGGGCTGGGGAGGAAGAGAATTTGGAACTCAAAAATTTTTAAATTAAAAATTATTTTACATGTAATTGGGAGAAAACAAAATTCTATATATTTTTAAAAATAATACATTATTGAAAAATGAACAAATATAAAAAAGGCTGGTGGTAGCAGGAAGCTGCTTCTTTTCTTTCCTTGTCTCCCAAGGCCAACATCTCTTTCTCAATCTGCCAATACTTCCTGAACCTAGACCAAAGGTTCTTAACATTTTGTGTGTGTCATGGACACCTCTGCCAACCTGGTAAAGCCTATGGTCCTTTCTCCAAAAAAAATTTGTTTCCAAATGCACAAAATGAAATACCAAGGATTACAAAGGAAACTACTTACATTGAAATATAGTTATCAAAATATTTTAACAGGTTCACAGACAGCAGATTAAGAATTCATGACCTAGATAGACATCAAACAACTCCAGAAGAAAATAATCATTAAACAAGGGGCAAATCAAAGGTTTCTTGTCTCCATCTAGACATCAGTATTTTTTTTCTTACAAAGCCCAGAACATTTATGGGTACATCTCAGAGAGCAATAGCATGTCCTTTTTGATGATTCTATACCTTTTCTGTTTCTTTTTAGTGTTTTCTTCTCTTGGAGTTCCTGCAGTTGTAGGTTCTATAATGGATTTCTCCATCAGGGTGAACACTGAAGTTTATATAGCAATAAAGTATAATCCTGTTGAAGCCTTGCCTGTTTAACTGATATACCACCCTTTCTGCTGAACAGCTCCTTTTCTGCTGAAAAATATGAGCTTCCATTATCTATTTGGCATTCCAGAAGGCGTCCACATGCTGGATTGTCAAGACCAGGGAGAGGAAGTTTTCAGGAGTGCCAAAGAATTACCAATTCAGAATCTCCACTAAATTGTCACAATAACCGTAAACCATATGCTCCTGATGAATCATCTTACCTTGTTGGAATTCCCAAATATTAGAGGGCATTGATATACCAATTGTTAGTCGTCAAGAAAAAATATTCTTCCAAAATGGAAAAAAAAAAAGCACTCCTTTTTTTAAGGCCCTGATTTTTGTTGTTATTGTCATCAGAGCAGAGCTCAGGACTTGAAATTAGGCAGAAGACCTGAGTTCAAATTATGTTTCAGACACTTAGTGACTGTATCACCCTGGGCAAGTCACTTAACTTCTTAGACTCAGTTTTCTCCTCTTTAAAATAGGGATAATAATAGTACCTACCTTATAGGTTGTATAGAACCAAATGAAATAATCATTGTAAAGTACTTAAAATTTTTGCAACAGGATAGAAGTACTAGCTAGTATAAATATTAATATCTTAGTGCCTTTAAATTTTATATTCATCACAAGCTCTTACGGAAGTATTTAAGGTTATACCTTATATATACCATACACCCTTACTATGTCATTAGAGTCAGTACTGAATATTTTGTTCAGTGCTTAAGGCTGCACATCTCAAAGTTAGGAGACTGTTAGACTTAGAGGAAAAGGCATGAACCTAAAATCCAAAGAGACATGGATTTGAATCCTTCTTTTGAAGCATTCTTGCTGTGTGACCTTGTACAAGTCACCCAACTTTTCTAAACCTCGTTTTTCTCAATATCTACAGTGCCTACTTGTCAACAGAGTTGTGAGAATCAAATGAGAGACTGTACCTAAAGCATTTTGCAAATTATACACTGAATAGAATATAAGCTCTGTGCATGTAGGAGATATTTTATTTTGTTTTATTTCTTAACACAAGGTCTGAAAGCACCTAGGCACTTAATAAAGGCTTTTTGTTTCATTGATCAACTATAAATATGTTATACCAGGGGTTCTGCAACTTTTGGGGGTCATGAACCTCTTTGGCAGTCTGGCAAGGCCTATGGACCCCTTCTCAGAACAGTGTCTGTTGCCTACATCTACATTCATAATTGAAGGAAAGGCTAAATTTCATTAGGAAATAAGTTGTTGTTTTTTAAAGATGAACTTATTTCCATCTAATATCACTTTCTCTGAAATCTATTCATGGACCCCAAGTGACAGCTCCCTATTTAAAACTTGTCTTTCACTACTGATGCTCTATGGCATTGTTAATTAAGTAAACACGGACATTTGATGTGAAGAAACCTCTTTGAACCATTTCAGGATGACAGATTTGTATGACTGACTACACCACACCAAAGCTGGGAGTGTCTTAGACAGGGTGTGGATAGAGCATACAGTTGAAAAACTGAGGAATTAATTAATTCATAAGCTGCCTACAGAGGTTGCTTCTTTATGGGGAGATCACACAATTATTCCAGAAATAACTGTCACTTTTTCAGGCTATCTTGGAGGCTCATAAGAAGGGATATTGTTGTAGACCAAGATTCTACTACTTTGACCAGATAGGTGGCATAGTAGATAGAGTCCTGGGCTTGGAATCAGGAAGACCCATCTTCCTGAGTTCAAATATAGACACTTACTAGCTGTGCAAACCTGGTCACTTAACCATGTCTGCCTCAGCTTCCTCTTCTGTAAAATGAGCTGGAGAAGGAAATGGCAAACCACTGCAGTATCTTTGCCAAAAAAAAACAAAAACAAAAAAACCCAACCCATATAAGGTCAAAAAAGAGTCAGACACAACATAAATAACTCAATAACAATGTAACCTCTCCACCCCCACCCCAGAAGCATTGTTGAGTCCCTGGTGCACATTTATTTGACTGGGGTTTCTCAGATCCAACAGAACTTCCTTGTCTTCTTCCTTTAACTTGGGATCATTACCTTCATTTATAAAGACCAGGAAAAGTGTGCTCAATGATACTTCTATTTAACAATTGTTGACTTGAGCCCTCAGGCTCCTAGTTAGCCCATTGCACCAGGTAAAATATTGTTCCTGGATGTGATATGAAGGAGTAAAGGAGACAAAAAGAGCATTGATCCGTTCCTATCAGGCTCCCATAGTTTTATATTTGTTAGTGGTATTAGGGAGTCCCATGGACAGTAGAGCAAATACATTCCTAGCTCTTAATTTGGGAGTCTTCAGGCAAAGGTGGCAAGAAGGTTCCCATTAGACTGGGAGTTCCTCGAGAGCATTGACTCTTCTCTGCCTCTCTCTAGCCTCAGTTTTTGCACAGAGTTTGGCACACAATAGATACTTAATAATGTGTGTTGATTCTCTGATAATCTTTCATATAGAAATGCAAGAATGCCAAAGATTTGAAAATAAACATGCATGTTTATGTTTCACACATTAATACGTGGAGCTCCCCATGAGGAATTCTCTCTTCTATATCAATGCCAATCAGCACCTACTCTGCTCAACTTATGAGTCTTATGGAGTTGTCTGAGCATTGAGAGTTTAACAGATTTGCCTGGGGCTCACACAGTCATTTATGCATCAGAAATGGAAACCGAACTGAACCTGAACCCAGGTCTTCCTCACATATGTAATCTTTTCCCCCCTACCCTCCCAAAAAATACATTCAGTGTATCTCATCTCAGTTCACTAGATTTCAAAACTCTTAAGCTGAATTTTAATGTTTCTGTTTTCACCAACCCAGTGCTGATCAGCCTGGATCTGCATTTTTCCCATGGATTGTTCTAAGGAACAATCCATTTACTACAAAAAAGGGAAAGCCTTGCTCTTACTACAAGAATTCATTGAACCCGAAACAATAGAAAATTATATTTTTTATTTTATATGCATAAATATATTGACTCTGAAGGGATTAACTATGGATCAATAAGGTAGAGAAATGCATATATAATAATCATCCAACCAGCACTAAAAAAAATGCATTAGTTTAAGCTGAAAAGAGACTTTCTTCTCTTAGGCTGAATGAAGCCTGAAAACAAACTGGAAAGTGAAAGTGTATTGTACCAGGGAATTCTGCATAAACAATTTGATACCATTTAATACCTTAAAACGGCAGGTCTACAAGCCTTTTCATTCTTATGGAACATGTTAAGATCAATGGTTACTGATGAGCAATATTTAAATGAATCTCTAAATGGCTATAATAAAAAATTTTAGTTGACTCAACCCCTGCTGCTCTGGGCTATAAAGTTATGAGTTCTATTTACATGAATGCATGTATGGCTGTTGGACTTGGCAGGAGTTTCTCAAGCTTGGTATTCAGTAGCATATCTATTCCAAATGAACTGAACATCAGGCTGTACCAAGCATGTTACTTCAGGCTGGGATAAAGCAGCATGCTAACCTCATGTACATGATACAAATAGCATAAGAGAGATAAATATGAATGGCTGCTCTTAACCCTCTTTATGAGCAGAAAGTTGCACAAAGCGTGGCTGGAATTGGAAGAACGTGGCAATTCTACCTTACACTGGCTCTAGGAAAAGACACTAAATGAACTAAAACACAAGGAACATGAGAAACAAGCAAGATGAATTAGAAGTGTATATAAACTGAGAAGGTTATTGGTCTAGAGGGGATAACCGAAACCTGATGGGAACACTTTCTTAATTGGAAAGTCAACACAGATGGGTACAATCTGTACAGGAGTGATAGGAACAGAAGAAAATTTGGAATGGTAATATATATGAAATGCATTTATAATGTGAGTGAGATAGGAAATTATAGCAAATGGTATGTTATACTTAGGTTAAGCTTCAGGGAACAGAAAATACAGAATACAAAGGACCAGGTTTAGATATAGGCTAGAAGTATAGTTGGGGGAAGAGGATAGGATAAAGGGAAAAGGACAAAAAAAATGATGTAAACAATTCTGAAACTCCTATGCAGTTTGTCAAATAAGGATACACAAAAAGAATTCAAAATACACAGATACTTATTGGGTTACAAATGTAAATCAGCAAGGAGTAATAAATATAGAGTCAATGTGCAATCTAGAACATATAAATTGACAAAATCATAAAAGAACAAAGGAATATTGTCATGATATAAGGAGAGAAAAGGGAGGATATAGAGAGACAACAGACAGGCATAAAGACAGACAGAAAAAGAGACAGATATCCTATTTGTGCATATTTGTTTCTATGCTTCCTCCCCCATTGGGCTATGAGCTCCTTAGGAAGAAACGCTGTTTTTTTGCTTTCTTTAATCCCCTGCTCTTAGCACAGTGCCCGGCACATAGTAGGCATTTAATAAAATTTTATTGACTTCCTAGTGCCTAGAGACTGCTATACTAATTTGTTTTTTTTCTTGCTATACTAATTTGAAAAAGAAAATGTGATACAGAATTACTCATTGTTTTTAATTTTAGAGGAACAAAATTTTGACATTATAGAGCCTCTCTCAAGTAACAGAAAAAATAATAGCTAACATTTATGGAGAATTTTAAGGTTTTTAAAGCACTTTACACATATTATATAATTTGATCCTCACAAAAACCCTAGGAGATAGGTGTTATTTTTATTTCCCATTTTACAGATGAGGAAACTAAAGATAGGTTAAGTTATTTGTGCAGTATCACACAGCTACTAATAAGAGACTGAGGTAGTTTTCAAAATCTGGATTTCTTGATGCCAGATCCAATGATCTATCTACTATGCAATACTATCTCAATAGAATACAAGATTCTATAGATATACCACATCAAATCACAATCCTTTCTTAAAAGAACATATCAAGCCAGAAGCATCTTCACATGTCTGGAGGCCAAGAAAAAAACTGCTCTGCTTTTTAAGCAGTAAGTGAAATCTGTAAGAGATTAGTCTGTTGTTTAACATTTAACAGGAATCAATTAATGTAAGAAAGAGAAGAATGTGAGAATGCTATGAAATGGAGCTAAGACATTTCAAAGGAAAGAGCTAACTGGGAAAAAATGCCTGTAGCTAGAGAGAAGACATGCATCAAATAACAAAATTTAACTGATTTCTGTGGTCTTTTGTAAGAAAAAAAATGTATATAATATCAGGATAGAACACAAGCTTTCTAAAAGTATTTATCATAAAAGAAACAGAATTCAAAGCAGGTTCATGTTTGAAAAATAATAGAACTGAAAACCAGAGCAAGTTATATAGAATAATCAATAAGCTAAGAACAAGTTTTTTCTTATGTATCAATGATATGCTCTGCAGTATTCTAGACATGACTTGCATTCTCTGCACTCTAGGATTTTGTAATATTGGGGAAACAAGATGAACATGCATGAATCAAAAAGGAAACTATACAAGCCCCTCACCAAAAAAAACCAACCCACAATACTTGCTATGGTGCAGACTGAAAGCAAGGTAAAGTTCAGAGAAGTGGGGGATCCCTTTGGGTTGAGCAGTTGGGTATTCAAATGGATATGTGAATTTCCAGATTATATGAACAACAAGATGGAGAACTAGACATTTTCTCTGATCCCCATGACCACTCAGACCTCTCTAAAACAGAAAATATGCACCAAAGATAAAGCAACCTCAGTTGTCTCCATGGTCTAGGACATCCAGAATCTAAAACAAAAACCAATGAACTAAGGTTCACTGACCCTGAGTTCAGTTGGGACATCTCCCCAGTCTCCCACTCTGCCAGTGGTGAGATTGTACTAGCAGACACAAGGACATGACACAGGCTTACAACAAAACCCCCACAATAAAAAGTTCCTCATCCTTCCTACAAGTGCTATGGAAACCCAGGCTACAGAAAATTGAATGGGGTTAGAAAGAAATAAACATTTTTCTTAGTGGTATATGGCACTTACACAAAAATTGGCCATGTATTAAAGCATAAAAACCTCACAATCAACAGCAGAAAGGCAGAAATATTAAAAGCATCTTTTTTAGATCATGTTGCAATAAAAATTCACTTAATAAAAGGCCATGGAAAATAGATTACACATTAATTGGAAACTAAATAATTTAATCCTAAAGAACAAATTGGTCAAACAACAAATCCTAAAAACAATCAATACTTTCATCAAAGAGAATGGCATTAGTTAGACAACATATCAAAATGGGATACAGCCAAAGCAGTACTTAGGGGGAAATTTATATCTCTAAATGATTACATCAGTAAAATAGAGTAAGAGCAAATCAGTATAACAGGCATACAACTAAAAAAGCAAGAAAAATAACAAATTAAAAATCTCCAGTTAAATACCAATTGGAAATCCTGAAAAAAATCAAAGTAGAAATTAATAAAATAGAAAGTGACAAAACCATTAATAAATAAAACTAAGAGTTTGTTTCATAAAAAATGGATAAACCATTTATTAATTTTATTCAAAAAAAAAAGAAAACCAAATTACCAGAATCAAAAACAAAAAGGGTGAATTCACCACCACGGAAGAGGACATTAAAGGAATGATTAGGAACTATTTTGCCCAACTATATGCCAACAAACCTTACAATCTAAGGAAAATTGATGACTATTTACAAAAATATAAATTACTTGGATTAATCAAAGAGGAAATAGAGTACTTAAATAGCCCATTTTAGAAAAAAGAAATTGAACAATCAATGAACTCCCTAAGAAAAAAATCCCCAGGGCCAGATTGGTTCCCAATTGAATTTTACCAAATATTTAAAGAACAATTAATTCCAATACTATATAAACTATTTTGGAGAAACAGGCAAAGAAGGAATCCTACCAAATTCCTTTTATGACACAAATATGGTGCTGATACCTAAACCAGCAGTAGCCAAAACAGAGAAAGAAAACTATAGATCAATTTCCCTAATGAATATTGATACAAAAAAATTAAATAAAATACTAGCAAGGAAATTATAGCAATATATCACCAGGAACATATACAATGACCAGTTGGAATTTGTGCCAGAAATACAGGGCTAGTACAATATTAGAAAAACTATCAGCATAATTGAGCATATCAATGACAAAACCAACAGAAATCATATGATTATCTCAATAGATGCAGAAAAATCTTTTGACAAAATACAGCAACTATTCCTATTAAAAATAAACCCTAGAGAGCATAGGAATAAACAAAGCTTTCTTAAAATGATAAGTAGTATCCATCTAAATAAACCCTCATAAGTCAAAAATTCACACGGTGTGTGTGTATGTGTGTGTGTGTGTTTCTGTATATGACAGAAAGAGAAATTCTCTTTAAAATAATTGAAGACAATGTAAAATACTTAGGAAGCCACTGGCCAAGACAAACCCAGGAACTATATGAATACAATTACAAAACACTTTTCACTCAAATAAAATTAGCTCTAAACAACAGGGAAAATATCAATTACTCTTGGGGAAGCTGAGACAATATAATAAAAATGGCAATTCTACCTAAATTAACTTATTTATTCACTGCCATACCAATCAGACTACCAAAAAAAACCCAAACCTATTTTATAGAACTAGAAAAAATAATTTAAAAATTCATCTGTAAGAATAAAAAGTCAAGAATATTAAGAATATTAATGAAAGAAATATAAAGAAAGGTGGCCTTGCTATAACAGATCTCAAACATTATTATAAGGTGATAATCATGAAACTATCTGGTATTGGTTAAGAAATAAAGTAGTTGGGGGGCATCTAGGTGGAGCAGTGAATAGAGCACTGGCCCTGACGTTAGGAGGACCTGAGTTCAAATCCAGCCTGAGACACTTAACACACACACACACCAAAAAAAAAAAAAAATAGCCTGTGACCTTGGGCAAGTCACTTAACCCCAATTGCCCTACCTTCCCCCCTCCAAAATGCCAAATAAATAAACAAATAAGAAATTGTAGCAGCAAGCACCCCAGCATCCCAGGGTGGCTGCCAACACAGGTTCTTAGATCTGCTTTGCTAAAGGAAAGCAACTCAAAATTGGTTAACAATCTTACTTTAATCGGTCAAATATATATATATCATTTACCTAGTTGAGGGGGAAAAGGTCAGCACCCCGAACTTCAGAGTATACAGACAGAATTATCAAGATAGAGAAACAGATCAAGTAGACAGGTTTCCAAACTGTTCAACCATTACATCCATACCAAATCAACATCTGGGTTTTTCAAAGCTGGGGGGCTCTCAACAATGGCTTCCCAGAGTTTCATCTGATCAAATCACAGAACACTTCTCAAAGTCAGCCCCAAAACAAAGCCTCAAATCAGGGTTTATATAGCCTTCTCCTGGCTCAGAGAATGTAACAACCTTCTGGACCCACTGGCCAATCAAAAAGTATCTACTGAAAAACAAGCCTCCCACCCCAGGCTCCAGGTGCACTTTAGCCTAGGGGCAGGGAAGATCTTAAAAATTTACATTCCCATTACAGAAGTAAAGTAGTCAATCTGTGGAATAGATTACATACACAATACATGATAATAAATGACCATCGTAATCTAGTGTTTGATAAACCCAAAGATCCCAGCTTCTGGGATAAGAATCACTATTTGACCAAAACTGGTGACAAAACTGGAAAGTAGTATGGTAGAAACTAGGTATATACAAACATCTTACACTGTATGCCAAGATGTGGTAAAAATGGGTATATGATTTAGACATAAAGGGTGATATCATAAGCAAATTAAGAGCATGGAATAAATTATATGTCAGATCTATGGAGAAGTGAAGAGTTGCTGTTGTTGGGCTTTATTTTTTACCAAACAAGAGATAGAGAGCATTTTGAGATTTTTATATTTTGGATAATTTTGATTATATTATATGAAAAGTGTTTTGTACAAGCAAAACCAATGCAACCGATATTCAAAGGAAAGCAGAAATCTGTGGGGAAAATAATTTGCAACAAGTATCTCTGATGAAGACCTCATTTCTTAAATATATAGAGAACTGAGTCACATTTATAAAAATGCAAGTCATTCTCCAAATCATCAACATATGAACAGGTAATTTTCAGATGAAGAAATCAAAGCTATCTCTAGTCATATAAAAATGTTCTAAACCACTAGTGATTAGAGAAATGTAAATTGGGTTACCACCTCACACCTATCAGGCTGGCTAATATGAGAGAAAAGGGAAATGATCAATATTGGGAAAGATATGGAAAAATTGAGACACTAATGAGCCATTGGTAGAGTTGTGAACTCATCCAACCATTTGGGAGAGCAGTTTGGCACTATGCCCAAAGGGTAATCGAACTATGCATACCCTTTGATCCAGCAATACCACTTGGTCTGTATCCAAAGAGAGCATAAAAAAAGGGAAAACTATCTACATGTCCACAAATATTTATAGCAACTCCTTTTGTGGTAGCAAAGAATTAGAAATTGAAATAATGCCCATCGATTAGGGAATACCTGAACAAGTAGAAGAACATGAATGTAATGGAATACTATTATACTAAATCAACTATGAATGACTTCGCTATTCTCAGTAATGCAATGCTCCAAGAGAATACCAAATGACTCAGGACGGAAAATGCTATCCACATCCAGAGACAGACCTGACAGAGTCTGAATGCAGATCAAAGCCTATTATTTTCGTTTTGTTGTTTTTTTTTTTTGGAAATATGTTTTACATGATTACACATATAGAACCTATATCAAATTGCTTTCCATTTTAGGAAGAAGGGAGAGAGGGAGAAAATTTGGACCTCAAAAATGTTTAAATGAACATTAAAAATTTATCTTTACCTGTAATTTACAATTTTTTTAAAAGGAGGAGAAAAGGAAAAAAGCTGAACAATATATCAAAAAAGTCTGACATTTTATACAGTATTGTACACCTATGACACTCTACTCTGAAAAGAAGTGGTGGGAAAGTGTCTTCTTAGGCAACAAGCTTGGTTGTTATAATTTCATATCCTATTTTGATTGTTTTGCTGTTATCTCCATTTCCATTGATGTCTTCTTTATCTTTTCTTGGTTCTCCTTATTTCACTTTGATTCAGTTCACAGAAGTCTTTCTATGTTTCCCTGCTCTTGTAATGTTTATCATTTCTTATTATAATATAAGTAATATTCCATTACATTGATATGCCACGTTTTCTATACCTTCCCTAGGTGATGAATCTCTACCTTGTTTGAAGTTTTTTGCTATATAAAAAGTACTACTATAAATCTGTTGGTGCACAGAAGGCCTTTCTTTTTTCTTTGACCTCTCTGCATTATATTCCACACAGTGGAATCTCTAGGCTAAAGGATATGGACATTTTGGTAACTTTCTTTACATAATTCCAAATTGCCTTCTATAACAGTTATACCAATTTGCAACCCCATCATCAATGCATTAGCATATCCATCTGTCACAATGACTCTAACATTGCTTATGCCCATTTTCTATTTTCCTTGCAAGTGTACTGGTGTGGCACAAAACTCAGGATTATTTTGAATGCATTTCTCTTACTATTATTTTAAACAATAATAGCTATCATTTATATAGCATTTTAAGGTTTTCAAAACTCTTTATAATATGTTATTTTATCCCCACAATAGCCCTATGAGGTGGTACTGTTATTATCTCCATTCTGATGATAAGGATAATTGATGATCAAATAGATTAAATGACTTACCCACAGTCATAGAGCTAGTAAGTGAATGAGGTAGGATTCAAACTTGTGCCTCTGGTTCCAAACCTAATTCTGTATCCACTGCACCAGTATTTAGTGATTTGAAACATCATTTCATAAGAATATTAATGCTTTGCAATTCTTCTTTTGAGAACTGTTATTAACTTATAAACTTTGACCATTTAGAATGATGTATATTTGATGGTACACAGGGAATTTTAAAATATATATAAACCTAAAAGTAATTATACAAAGTTATTAGGGTTGCTCTTTGAATATTTTAATGTTAGGGACTGTCAACTCTGTTAAATTAGTTTCTTTATGTTACAACCCTTTGCTTATAAATGTACATTTACACATGGCTTAGTTCAGCTACAAATTAGTCAAATCATCTACATATTAGACATGCCAAAGGAAAAAATGTTCATTACACAGGGTTTTTTATATTATGTTTATTAAAGTATTTTCCTTGAATTAAAAAAAATAATGGGCTCAAAATAAATCATTTTAAAGCATTATTGTTATTTAATAAACACTTTTTAAATTTAAAACTTTGAGATTATTTTCTAGATAGATTAGAGAGATAGAGAGAGATATATGATAGATAGATAGATAGATAGATAGATAGATAGATAGATAGATAGATAGATAGATAGATTACTCAATTATTAAGAAAACCTGAACTACTAATTTCTAAGCACTAAAACAAAATTCAAAAGTTCTGAAACTTTAAGACTAACTAACCTATTTACAAATGAATTTTGACTCTTGGACAATTTAATTGAAACGTTCTATTTCTAATGCTGCAATAAAAAAAATGACTATTGGTGCTTCTTTACCCAAGTGGCAGAAAGCAAAGGAAGAAAACTCAATTCAGAATAGCAAAAGCATTTACAGAAGAATCTGGCTAAGGAAGACAATAAATATTAGATTGGGCAAATATTTCATAAATACTGAGAGTAAATTTTTAAGAAGATAAACATAGGGGGAGTTAGGTGATTCAGTGAATAGAGCACCACACCTGGAGTCAGTAGGACCTGAGTTCAAATCCAGCTTCAGACACTTAATGCTTAGTAGCCGTGCCACCTTGGGCAAGTCACTTAATTCCAATTGCCCTGCCTTCCCACCACCAAAAAGAAAAAAAAAAGAATAAACATACTCAGGGTTGTCAATCTAGTGTCACAGGGCACTAATATGAAAAGTTTTGTTAGAACTGTGAAAGTTGGGGTTGTGATTTAAGAAGAAAAAAACACCAAGCTTGTTCAGAAGCTTCCCCTTGTTTACTGTTACTCATTTCTAACACAAAAAGGGGAGGGAACATGGTAACAGAAAAAGCATATTAAACAAGAATGCAGAAGAACTCAGTTCATTCTGGCCCTAGCTCTGTTACTTACTATTTAAATGACTTTTGGACATTAGTTTCTTCATTTGGAAAATAATGGGAGTAGATTAAACCCTAGGATCTAAAGGTTTCCTGGACAGATTTAATGAAGTCTATGAATTTGGATGAGAAAAAAATGACATCTTTATTTCAATATAATTGGTTTCCTTTGTAATACTTTATTTTATGCATTTAAAAACATTGTTTTGAGGAGTCCATAGACTTCACCAGAAGGGGTCTATTCATGACACACAAATGGTTTAGAATTCCTGCAACAAATAATCTCTAAGGAACCTCTCAACACTAAAAATGTCTAGGATTCTAAAGTCTCAAACTTGAATAAGGCAAAAACTTAAACAAGATTTTTTTAAAAAGATAACACACACTCACAGACAACAAATCTGTTGTCTGCTAAGAAATGGACACAACTTCAGTGTATGTTTAACTTTTTCTCTTATTATACTGCTTTAAACATACACTGCTTTAGCATATGTTTCACTGCTAAGTTTTGCTGTGTGAGGTGAGTGCCCATTGTTTTTTGGAAGCTATATTACCAGGGCTGTCCTGTCCCTTCATCTCATTTAGTCCCCTTCTTCTACACTAAGCTATTGTTCTAGAGATCCTTTGTAGACAAGTAAAGAGAGGGCTGAACTTGGAATGAAAAAGCCCTTGTTTCAAATTTCAGTTCTCACATTTATAAGCCGTGGGACTACAGCTAGGTAAATCATGTAAGCTCTCTGGGTCTCAGTGTATTTATCTGCAAAATTAAGATAATAATACTCAAATTGTTGGTTGCAAATAATAATCATCTTCTGGTTGATATAAAGCACAAATGAAAGAATGTATGTGAACCACTTTGCAAACTCTGGAGGACTTGATAATGTCAATTTATTTTCTAATCAGTCACATACTGAGCCCTTCAGTTAGTATACAAGAATCATTTGACTATGGGATGAAGAACTTTTAAATGGAAAATATGTGTAGGTTGATAAATCACTGGGACAAGGTGTAATTCAGTACTCTAGTCTCATAGAGCTATATCTTTTGTGTCTTTCCTTACCTCCATGTTAACTGACATTCCCGCCATCTTGGCTCATTCACTATGCCCTCAGTGCCTTGAGGATATCAAGGTCCTAGGTTCAAGCCACAACTATTACTGATATAATCCCTCATAGACAAAACAGTCCCCATCCTCACTATTTCCCACAAATGGAATCTCTTTCATTAGGACTTAGAATAAATACCATGTCTTCTAACCTTCCTCCATCAGTTTCTCAGTCGCAGTTCACACTTGCTGCCCCCAAAAGAAATAAAGACATTTGATACCATTATTTTGTCTCATCATAATGTTACAATTCTCTAACTTCACTTTAACCCCAGTCTGTATCTCTGTGTGTTTTTCTCTCTTTGTCTCCATCTCTCTGTCTCTTTCTTTCCTACACACACATACACACACTCACATTCACACACAGATTGACACACAAATCTGTTGTCTACTAAGAAAGGGACACAACTTTAGTGTATGTTTAACTGTTAAGTGTTGTTGTTTAAGGTGAGTGAGTAATCTGGTACTAGATCCTTTCAACCCTTTCCTCACCTCAGGGAAAAGAGTTAAGATTCAGAGGTAGGGAACCTGTGGCCTTCTAGGTCCTCAAGTGTGGTCCTTTAGTTGAATCCAAATTTCACAGAACAAATCCGCTTAATAAAAGGATTTGTTCTGAAAAACTTGGACTCTGTCAAAGGGCTACACTTGAGGACCTAGAGGGCCACATGTAACCTCAAGGTCACAGGGTTCCCCACCCCTGTCTAGGCTTTGCCTATTTCTCCTCCTGGGAGGCTAGTTCAGGGTACAACATTCCCTTTAGTCCTTAACTTCTTTTTACTACTCTCCTCTCTGATATGTTAGAGGATTGGAGACAGGTGGGACTAGAGATTTAATCAACTATACCATGCAACATACCTATTGGAATAATTTACTTGATTTTAACCAAGTGCAATATAATGGCCCTTGAATTCACATTATCCTTTTACTATTTAACAGAGTTTATAGATGGTGAAAAAATATCAATAATATAATAAAAGCTCAGAGTCCTTACAAAAATTCCTAACACTGGGATTTAGATTCAGGTCTCTGCTCTAATTTAAATTGTGAATTTCCAGATAACCCCTCTATTCCCAGTTTATGAGCATATATTAAGTATACAGATAGGAAGTATAAGCCTTCTTAATAGAACATGGTTTGTTTTTATTTTTCTTTAGAATGAAGCAAAAATCAGGATAATGCAAACAGCTTAGATTTTAAAAATAAGAAAAGATTTTATCATACATAGTACCTGTTATAGGAGAAGCATGGGAAGAGAAAACTGGGGAAAAAGTAGACTTCTTGGGATTTCCTTCAGCTCTTGACAAGATGACCAATAAGAGAAACTTCAAATGCTGTCAGAACTCTTCTCCCTCGTGTAGCTCAGGTCTTCTCTGTGTCTCTCTGTCTCTATTTCTTTTCCTGTCTCCACCTGTTTCTCTGTTTCTTGCTCTCTCTTTATCTCTGTCTCTCTTAATCTTTATCTCTCCTTCCTTCCCTTCCTCCTTTCCTCATCATCTATCAGTCCTTAACTAGAGTTTATCTCTCTGGCTCAGCTCCTTAAGTCTTAGGTGAGGCACTCTGTTGCCGCTACTGCTCTCAGCCACAGCAGTACCAGCATCTTTCACCCAACTCTGTGCTCTCCAGCAGAGTGTGTACCTTTTTTAAAACTCCTGAGAGTGACTCAAGTCTACTTCCCTTCTCAAAGATCATGATAATTTAAATATCTCTCAAGGATGAAAGGAAATGCTTGTCCCTCTAACTCACAAATCCCAGCATGGCAGTGAATTTTCAAATACTTATTACACTGGGAAAAGAGGAGATAGGTACCATTATGATAAGATAGCTTGCTCTCTTTTTTCTTAAAACTACTCTGGCTCTCTATTTCAAGAGCTGGACATATGGTAGAGTCTATGACCCAGGCATATATTAAAGTAGGTATGAGTTGTACTAAGGGCCTTTGAAATCCCTTCCATCTGTGATTTAGTGATAAAGGGGGTATAAGAGATTGGTAGCCTTCAAGTTCATAATAATATTTAAGGCTTTAAGTTTACATTGGAACTAAAAGTTATATCCAACCCTTATAACCAGATTAAAATTAAGCTCAAATACTGCTGGAGAAATGTACAAAATTAAAATGTCTCTTCCACATGTGAGTAGTCAAACATCTTCATTAGTCCCACATATCAGAGACCAGACTAAGAGTTCTATCAATGATACTATTCAATCCAATTTGCATTTTGTTTTGTGCACCAAAACAGGCACCATTAAGTGGGAATTCAACCTCCCAAAATATTTTCCAATTAAAGCTTCAATGAAAACAATATTCAGAAGAGAAAAGGGGAAGAAAGAAAAAGAGAATGAGCACTTTTTTAAGTACCTGCTATGTGTCAGGGACCATGCTCAGTATATTGTAAATATTGTCTCAAAAGCTATGTAATGACAATAAAAGAAAGAAGAGTTTCTGCTCAGGGATGGTTTTTTTTAAACATTTGATTTTAAAACTTTGAATTCCAGAATCTTTCCCTTCCTCTCTGGTCACCCACCCTTACTGGAAAGATAAGGAATTCAACATAGGTTGTACATGTGTAGCTATGCAAAACATTTCCATAGTGGATATATTGTGAAAGACTGACTATATTTTCCTCCATCCTGTCCCCACTTGTTCTGTTCTTCCCCTCCATTGTAACCATTTTCCCTTGCCTCTTCTATATGAGATAATTTCCCCCATTCTGTCTCTACCCATCTCCTCTCATTATATTCCTCTCACCTCTCAATTTCACCTTTTAAGCATAATCCCTTCCTATTCAATTGATCTTTTGCCCTCTGTCTATGTATACCTGTACACATATGTACACACACTCACATATGTATTCATACACCCATATAACCACCTATATAGACATATATATGCATGTATATGTACATACATATATATATACATTTATATTCTCTTCAATTGTCCGCATACTGAGAAAATTTTTATAAGTTACAATTATAATTTTTTCATGTAGGAATGTAAATAGTTGAGCGTTGATAACTTCCTTATGATTTCTTTTCCCTGTTTACCTTCTCATGCTTCTCTTGATTCTTGTATCTGAATATCAGATTTTCTATTCAACTCTGATTTTTTCATCAAGAATGCTTGAAAGTTCTCTATTTCCTTGAATGACCATATTTTTCCCTGCAACATGATACTCAGTTTTACTGGGTAGGTCACTCTTGGTTTTAATCCCAACTCCTTTGACTTCCAGAATATCATATTCCAAACCCTTCAATCCCTCACTGTAGAAGGTGCCAGATCCTGATTGTGTTTCCACAATATTCAAATTGTTCCTTCTCGGCTGCTTGTAATATTTTCTCCTTGATCTGGGAACTCCAGAACCTGGCTACAATATTTCTAGGAGGTTTTTGGGGGGGATCTTTTTCAAGAGGTGATCAGTGGATTCTTTCAACCTCTACTTTTGCCCTCTGGTTCTAAAACGTCAGGGCAATTTTCCTTGAGAATTTCTTGAAGGATGATTTCTAGGTTCTTTTTCTGATCGTGGCTTTCAGGTAGTCCAATAATTTTTAAATTATCTCTCCTGGATCTATTTTCCAGGTCAGTGGTTTTTCCAATGAGATATTTCACATGGCCTTCTATTTTTTTCATTTGTTTGGATCTGTTTAATAGTATCTTGATTTCTCATAGTCATTAGCTTCCATTTGCTCCAATCTAATTCTGAAGGAATTATTATCTTCAGTGAGCTTTTGAGATTCTTTTTTCCATCTGGCAAATTCAGCTTTTTAAGGCATTCTTCTCCTCATTGGCTTTTTGAGCCTCTTTTGCCATCTGAGTTAGTCTATCTTAAGGTGTTATTGTCTTCAGTCAAGTTTCAAGTTTTCAAGGGCTGACATGGGGCTGGACTCTGCTCCCAGGCCCCTGTGATGAACCCATCCTGTCCACCTGCCAGGCTGCCTTCAGCAAAAGGTTTGTTTCTCTCTGTCACTTTGTGGATTCTAAATCTCTAAAAGTCATATGTTATAGGTATTTGAGGTGGTTATGGGGAGAGCACAGGGAGTATTCCTGCTTCTACCTCAGGAATGTTTTTGATAGACACTGACCACTAAGAAAAGTAGAGTCAGTATTATATCTTAAGAATGATCATCATAAAAGTTCTATTTTCTGAATTAAATGTAACTCTTCTACTGTTTATACTATACAATTTTTAAAAAATTATTCATTGACCTTCCTCCATTTCATTCATTTTATTTATCAGTCAAAATGATGAATGATTTTGAGTTCCTCAGACTCCACATGTCCATTCCTGCCCCCATACATGAATGCACTCTGACCCCCATGCCTGGAATGCACTTCCTCATCCTCTCTGCCTTTCAGAATCATTATGCTCCTTCAAGGTTGACTTCAGGTGCTACCTCCTCCTTGTAGCTTTCTCTGATCACCTCCCCACCTCAGGTGAAAGTGTTCTTACACTAATCAAGTTTTTCTAGAGCACTTTTATCTGGTTCTCTCCTTCATCCCCATCATATTCTACCTTTCTGTATTCCTATCTTTTTTCACCTTACCCCATCTCCACATCCTTGGCCCCAGTAAAATATGAGCTCCTTGGGTTCAGGGACTCTACTCTTTTATCCTTTTATTCCCTGCATAGTTCTTTATTGAATTTAATGTTTATAGAATCATTTTTAGAGCTTGGAGTTGAATGTAATGGGTCAACAAGAATGGGAGAAAATATAATGGGATCATAGACAAGGAATCTCAAAGACCCTCTCACTTTATAGATGAGAAGGCTGAGGATCAGGGAAGTTAAGTGCCTTGCTGAAGTTTTACCTTATAATGTGAAACATTTTCAGAATTCAACAATGGTGTTTTCTTTCACTTAAAAGAAAGCCTATTGTGGGGCAACTAGGTGGTTCAGCGAATAGGGCACCAGCCCTGGAGTCAGGAGAACTTGAGTTCAAATCCGGCCTCAGACACTTAACACAAAACTAGCCATGTGCCCTTGGGCAAGTCACTTAACCCCAATTGCCCTACCTTCCCCCCTCCAAAAAGAAAAAAAAACCTATTGAAATTTTTGTAGGTATTGTCATTTTTAGTTTTTACTGCTTAAAAATAAACACCAAATTTTGAAAACAATTTCTAAGCAATAAAAACATTGAAAACCTCCCTCCTCTCACCTCTCATTTCTTCCCACCAAATTCACCTTTGTTCAGGGCATCTGTCTTAGAATCTCAGTCCAAAAGGATCAGGAGAAATTCTGAATAAGCACAAAAAGAGGGACTTATAATATAATATCTCTTTCAACATTAATTATACTGTTTGCCCCAAGAAGCTATAATCAAAAATTGAAAGTTGCATTCCATCCTAGGTTCCAAATTACGGAGAAATAATTTTGTGCTTTGTATTTATCTTTAAAATAATTGTAGAAGGGGTGGCTAGGTGGTGCAGTGAATAGAGTACTGGCCCTGGAGTCAGGAGGACCTGAGTTCAAATCCGGCCACAGACATTTAGCACACTTGCTAGCTGTGTGACTTTGGGCAAGTCACTTAACCTCAATTGCCCTCCCAAAAGCAAAATAATAATAATAATAATTGTAGAAAAGAGAAATGTTTTACTTGCTCATTTCCAACATAG
The DNA here is from genome assembly GCF_028583685.1 of Petaurus breviceps papuanus. Classification (NCBI taxonomy): domain Eukaryota; kingdom Metazoa; phylum Chordata; class Mammalia; order Diprotodontia; family Petauridae; genus Petaurus; species Petaurus breviceps. Next base: position 45,505,917 of record NW_027185764.1, on the reverse strand, counting down.
ATTATCCTGGGACCTCTTTTTCTATTTTATTTCACTTTGTGATCACTTATAAGTTCCCTTTGATATATATATATGTACACATATACATATCTATATACATGTATGTACACACACAGAGAGAAAATGCCTGCAAAATCCCCATATTCAACCCTACTGTTCATCTCACATCCCTACATCTTTTGGACATCTTGAATTAAATGTCCCATAGGCACCTTAAACTCAAAATACACAAAGCAGAATTTATTATCTTTCTCCCCTTCCTCTTTGCAATTTGCCTCTTAATGCTGGAGAACACCACCATTTTCCCAGTCACCTAGGCTTACAACCTTAGGGTTATCTTTAACTTGTTCTCATCATCACTATAGATATTTAGCTGATTGTTCAGTTTACTTGTTTCTACATTCACATCTCTCATTTATATGCCCTTCTCTCCATTCACCTAGTCACCATACTGGGACAAGCTCCCATCACCTCATACCTGGATTATTTCAATATCTGATAGGTCTCCCTGCCTCATGTCTCTCCCCCCTCTAATCCGCTCTCTATTCAACTGTCAATAATTTTCCTAAAATTAAGATCTGACTATGTCACAAACAGGTAGTGGGACACAGTGCCATAGTGGAGCCAGGGATATATGTGTTCATAAGGATACCACTGAAACATATTGGCTGTGAAACCCTAGGTAAAGCATTTAATCTCTCTATGCTCTAGGAGATTACCTAAACTTAATACAAGGTGCCAAACTCCACTGGTAAAAGAAGTCTCCTCACCCAAGAATTCCCTAAAAAATGAAATCACAGAACCAGTCTCTATCGCAATTATTAAAATAGTAAGACGAGACATATTTCATGAGAAACAGTATCTATGATTCCTTAGCAGATTGTCTCTAGACTTTCTTTTTTTCTCAATTACATGTAAAAACAATTTTTAACATTCACTTTTTAAAATTTTGAATTTGAAATTTTCTAAATAAGAGAAAGAATCAACACTTTCTAGTTTGAGTAAATTCTTAGCTATCTATTTATGGGTTTTACAGAGAAAACTATAAATCACAGGCTTTTCCTCCCCCATCACCCAGCATCCTTCTGACTGTCTCTGTCAGTTGGTTCATGCTTAGGTGGTATAAACTAATTTTACTGTTAGTTTAATCAAAAGTATTTAGCAGTCTGCTACAAAATAAGTCATGCATTACAATGTCAAAAAATGATTTTAAGGTTATCTATCATTCAGGATTATCCTAAAACTGTTGCCTTCATTACCATAGTTAATTGAGAGAGGATCATAAGCTTTTAAAGGGCAGAGACTACAACAGAGATTAAGTAATAGTAATAATAATAATAATAATAGATGACATTTAGAGGTTTAGAAAGCACTTTACATAAATTATTGAATTTGAGCCCTGTAGTACAGTGTCTAGTAAGCTTTGAAAAATTGTAATGGAGTGCATGCATAATAACGATAGTGTTCCTTGTAATAAGAATTATATATATGCATATATATCTTTCTATGTGTGTCTGTGTATATAAATGTACCTTTTGAAATCTACTCGTTCTGGATTTCATGCCAAAAATCTTTCCATCACCAAGGTAAAGGTTAAAAAAAACAGTCCCAGCAATACCACAGCCCAGCAGCTCTGTACTCAATCTCTTTAGCAGCAATGCCTTAGGCCAATAGTTCTCAAAGGGTGGTCCCAGAGACCCTTCCAGGAGGTAGACTGGGTCAAAACTATGTTCATAATGCTAATAATATCATTTATCTATTGAAATACTCTTCCCTTTTCCAACAACAGACCTGTGTGGGGTCAGATTTTCTTCATGTATTTAAACCAAAATAATGTATCATGACAGATTGAATATAAAAGTAGATAAGAGAATCTGTCTCATATTAAGCCAGACATTAAAGAAATTTGTAAAAGATCTAAAACAATGTCATTTTTCTTACTAATCTTCTTTGTTTTGAAAAAATATAGCCATTTTTTCACTAAAATATTTGTATGGTAACATATAATGAGTTTGTTATTAGTATTTTAATGAATTTATAATAAATATTTTAACTTTTACAGTTTTAATTTCCAGTATAGTAAATATCAAAAGATATAATTAGAGGTGGCCTGAAGGCAACTCAAACTGGATTGGGAGAGCTGATTGGTAAATTTTCTAGGTGAGTATTTATGCTTCAGATATCACCAAATACTATAAATCAGGACTTAATTTATTGTCTTGTTGATTGGCTAGGCTTAATAAAATAATAGAGGAAATGTAAATATAATAGATTAAACTTAAGTGTCATAAGTAGATTTTTTTTCAGTGATCCAGTTTTTAAACATTTCCCAGTATACTTCTGGATATAAACTACATAAACAAGTGTTCTATGAGGTCTTCAATAGTTTTTAGTAGTGAAAAAGAGTCTGGAGATCAAAAAGTTTGAGAACCACTCTCTTAAGTTAAAATGGCAGGAAATTCTAGCAGCTTCAATGCCTAATTTCCAAGGCCTCAGAACACTCAAGCTTCTACCTTTGAAATTTGAATTTCCTTTATAAGGTATTTTTCTCCAAGTGAGTCTAGGAGCTAAAGATGATTCACATACTTTTTCTCTCTCTCAGGGGATTCAGAGGACCTTCCCCACCCTGAAACTCCTGATGAATAAGAACAATGTTTTCATCATCTCTTTAAAGGCAAAAGCTTTCCTCCACCCCAGTATGACCCTCTATGTCTATGCTGGAAATAAAACACATTAGCCTGAATGGATTTTAGTAGCTATGGATTTTTATTTCAGACAGTTAAATTTTTTTAAATACTTACTGTGTTCACTATGTGATAAATACTTTGCATACAAATTAGAAGAACCATACAGCCCCTGCTCTCAAAGAGAAAACACATATAGTTGTAGAGCATATATAAGGGCCCAGAGGTTTTAAGGATTCTGCTACAGGGTAGATGGCAAGACCTGGGCCCCTTGGGGTCCACTGGCAGGTCAGATTGAAATGTCTGGGGGTCTGGAGAACATAGTGACAGGGAAGATAGTAAGGTGAGGCAATCCTCAGGGCTCAGTTTTAGAACAAATGGTAAAGCCTATTGATTTATCCTTTGTCTGACTATAAGAACAGTGATCAGTGACTTCTTACTGGTGAAACAGTGTGAATGGCCATGTTCACCCAACAAAAGGGTCAGGGGTGGAGGGGGCTGTCCCACCTCCATTGGGAAGAAAGAAGGGGATAGTAGACTGGGAATGGGAAGATGAATGGCAAGAAAGAATGGTAAACCACTTAATCCCAATTGCCTTGCCCTTTGCCCTCCAAAAAAAAATAGACATCTGCTGCCTCTTGGGATACATTTTCAGTGCTTCCTGTTCTTTCAGATAACTAACAGTTACTCAATGACTACACCCTCTAGTTCTTTCAGGACACAAGGCTGTAGTTCATCTGGCCCTGGTGCCTTGGATTCATCATGGGTAGATTGGTGTTGGGGGCAGTTAGATGGTACAGTGGATAGTACACCAGGCCTAGAGTTGGGAAGACTCATCTTCCTGAATTGAAATCAGACCTCAGACATAAACTAGCTGTGTGACACTGGTCAAGTTACTTAACCCTGTTAGTCTCAGTTTCCTCATCTGTAAAATGAGTTGGAGAAGGAAATGGCAAATCACTCCTGACTCCATCAGGGGTCAGGATGAGCAGAAGAAGAGATGAAGTCAGTGGCTATCAAAAAGACGAGAAGGAAAAGGAAGCATTGGCAGGAAGGAGGAAGCATTAGGGAAAGGGAATTCAGGGGTTCCCATGGTACCTAGTTTGAGTGAATCTACCAAATAGAATCTGAACATAATGCAGGCATGGAGGAAGTGAAGGGTCTAGACCATCCTGGCAGTTCAATCTCACCCTACCTGCCCATCAGCTTTAAGCAAGCTCTGACTTACACCCTTAACTCTTATTCTGTTGTCCAAAACAGTAACACGCGGTATCCCAGGCAAGGGTGGGGAAAGCAAGGCACTTATGGTGGACAAGTTGATCACTCTAACTCCAATCCATTGGCAAATATTCCCCCACTACCTACATGACTTGACCAACATGGATCCTCCACACTTTATTTTTCCTCCTTCCCAGAGTTCTCTTCCAATACCAAGTTCCAACACCAAGTACCATGGTTACTTCCAGGGGCTTCATTTTCCCCTGGCAATATTACAAACCAAGAAGGGTTTCAAACAACTCATTAAAATATTTCTATGGTGATTTGGGGGAAATCATTCATTAGGAAAAGAAATTCGTTTTAGATAAAGAAAATACTACAAAAGCCCTCCACTTATAACTAATAAAAATTCGTAGAATATCAAAGCTAGAAGGGCCCTTAAGAAAATGCACAATACAAACCTCTAATTTTATAGGTAAAGAAACCCATCACAAAAATCATAGGATATTAGAGTTAGAAAGACCCTCATGGGTCTACTAACATATAAAAAGGGACCCAAATACAACATACTAGACAAATGGTCATCCAGCTTTGCAGAACTTTAATGAAAAGTAACCTGCTACCTCTTGAGGCAAGTCAGGCTATTTTGGGGTAACTCCACTTATTAAGAAGTCTCCCCATTCCTCCATTCCACTCCACCCCTACCAACCACAACAAGGCTAAATTGACCATCCCATTGCTCCTGGTTCTGACACGGTGGATAAAGGGCTGGGCTTGGCATCAAGAAGACCTGAGTCTTCAGACACTAACTGTGTGACCTCTGACTGCCTCAGTCTTCTCAATTGTGAAATAGGGATGATAAAAAACCCTACTTCCCAGTGTTGTTTAAAGGATCAAATGAGATAATATTAGTAAAGCACTTAGCATACGGTAGGCACTATATAAAATGCTTGTTCCTTTCCCCACCTCCCACACCCCTTGTTCACTCTTGATAATCACTAACCATATATTCAATAATCAATTCTAGAATTCTACTAAACCTCTAGGTAAAACTTCTTCACCAACAGTTTGTACTCTATTCTCTTCCCTTTAAAAATATTAGGGGAGGCTAATAGAGCACCAGCCCTGGAGTCAAGAGGAGTTCAAATCTGGCCTCAGACACTTGACGATTACTAGCCATGTGACCTTGGGCAAGCAACTTAACCCCAATTGCCCTGCCCTCTCCCCTCCAAAAAAAATTAGACATTTGCTAACTCCTGAGATACCTCTTCAGTGCTTCCTGTTCTTTCAGATCACTAACAGTTACTCAGTGACTACACCTTCTAGTTCTTTCAGGACACAAGGTTGTAGTTCATCTGGTCCTGGTGCCTTGGATTCATCAAGGGTAGATTGGTGTTGGGGGCAGTTAGGTGGTACAGTGGATAGTACACCAGGCCTGGAGTTGTAAAGATTCATCTTCCTGAATTCAAATCAGACCTCAGACACTAGCTGTGTGACTCTAGGCAAGTCACTTAACCCTGTTGGCCTCAGTTTCCTCATCTGTAAAATGAGTTGGAGAAGGAAATGGAAAACCACTCTATCATCTTTGCCAAGAAAATCCCAAATGGGGCCACAAAGAGGTGGTCACACCTGAAGATGACTAAGCAACAATAACAAAAGATTAACACTGACTTTTTATGACCATATTTTTCTCTTCTATCACCTTCCTATTAGCCATTTTTTGGTTTTGTTCTTTCCTGTTCACTAATATAGAAAAGTAACTTGTTTGAAGTGACACTGTTAGTGACAGAATCATCACCAGAACTGAGATCTCTATTCATTTGGATTATCAATGCAGCATTACTGCCACTGACTTCACCATGAAAAGGCTTTGGAAGAAATACTGCTTTTTGGTTAAAGGAAAGTGATAAATTAACTAGCACTAGGGTATTAACACAACCACTCTAAAACAAAACAGAGGTCATGATTGCAAATCCCATAAGCACTGAATATAGGAGGCTATGTGAAGTTTGCACTTAACAAAGAAACATTTCAGAAGGCAAGCTCTACCCCAAAAGTTAGATATTTGACCTGCATAAAACCAATAAGCACCTAACATCACAAATAAGATAGCCTCTGTGTGTCTCTAAAGAAGGTGTTAAGCATGTGTTAAATGACTTCAGTTTCCTCTTCAGACTAATTTCAGAGCTATTACAGAAAGGTTTAGCAAAATATCTGAGAAAAGCAGTGCAGACTGTGGAAACTCAGTATATTAAACCTGACTAGGAAGTGCGTTGGTGCCAATGACCACAATGAAATAAATACGTGCATCACAACGTAAAATAAGATGGTTTGGGTCTGAATGATAGGTTTCAGGGGTGGGGAATTTATGGTCTTGAGGCCACATGCAGCCCTCTAGGTTCTTTTATTAAGGGGATCTGTTCTGTGAAGTTTGGATTCAATCAAAGGGTCATACTTAAGTACCTTCAGGACTGTATGTGGCCTGAAGGCCACAGGTTCCCCAACCCTACTGAAGTCCAGGGTCAGGGAAGGTGGCCTCAATGAAAAGGAAAGTACATATACTCTGGCATGGACTCATATACAACCACTGACCCAAAAAAGGGCTACTTACAAGTCACATGTTGGTCTCTGCCATCGGGTAGTCTACCTTATGTAATTTACCACTTATGGTATGACTTTCTGGTCCAAATCCCACACCCCAGAATGACTCTACCAGGTTTCCAAGACCCACGTTTGAGAGTCAAACATTGTTCAGTGGTTCAGTCCTGTCTGACTCTTGGTGATGACATGAACCAAAGCATGCTATGCCCTTCTATCCTCCACTATCTCTAAACATCTGCCCAAGTCCATATTGTTTCCATGATACTATCTATCCATCTCATCTTCTGTGATCCCCTTTTTCTTTTGCCTTCAATTTTTTCCATTGAGTCTTCTCTTCTCATTATGTGGCCAAAGTACTTAAACTTCAGCTTCGGTATTTGACTTTCCAATGAATAGTCTGAATTAATTCCTTTAAGTATTAACTGATTTGATCTCTTTGCTGTCCAAGGAATTCTCAAAAGTCTTCTCCAGTGCCATAATTTGAAAGTGCCAATATTTTCTTTATAGTCTAATTGTCACTTTCATAAATTGCTATGGGGAAATTATTGTTGTTGTTCATCCTTGGTTCTTGAACAGGACCAATGATATCAGTAGTATAATGTCTTGATTTACAAGTGAATTGGACTAAAGTGAGACACAGCTGTGGAAGGTCATCAGTCTCACTCTCTCCTCCTGAGCCATCTGAATTCAGTAGCAAGATATAGATCAGGACGACTGGTAAAGGCCCCAGACGCAGTGGAAGACCTCGTCCTTTTTAAGCTAAGGTCTTTCCCAGGCCTCAGTTTGTCTGAGTCAACACTCATTTGGTACTTAGAGGCTAGGTAAGAGTTGAAGTAAAAGATGGCCTACTTTGCCTTAACAAAAGAATAGATGATGTAGGTGAAGACACTCAGAGTTTCTGACCAGAACGGAAATAATTGCTATTCACACTCACTCAGAGCCATCAAAACCAAAATAATGAGCAAGTGAGGCTTGGGCTGGAACCTATTATTGGCCAATAAATGAAAACCAAAGTGATGTGAGTTTAAAGGCACAGTCAAGTAGCTCTATTTGAATCCCAATGGGCTTTATCAAGCCTAGATTTCCAGAGCTATATTTCAAGAAATCATAGATGAAAACTACATGGGACAAAAGAGTTAATTGTCCCAGTTTTTAAAAAGTGATATAATAGATGGGGAAGGAAAAAATCTAGCCACCAAGCCCCAAGATATCTTACAGGGTATAAGCAATAAATAAAATTCCTTTGGACAGAGTACCCATATGTAAGGGTATGACTCCCCATGTGGATAGAGGTAGAGGAAGAAGAGGCTGCTGGAAAAACAATACCTTTAACTATACAGACCTTTGTCAACATGGATGTCTCTGCTTTTTAGTATGCTGACCAGATTTGCCATAACTTTCCTTCCAAGCAAGTGTCTTTTAATTTCATGGCTGCAATTACTATCTGCAGTGATCTTAGGCCCCAAGAATATTTCTTCTCCCTCTATTTGCTAGGAAGTTGTGGAACCAATTGCTAAAATCTAAAGATTTTTTATGTTAACCTTCAAGCCAGTTTTGACGTTCTCTTTCACCCTCATCAAGGGACTTCTTAATTCCTCTTCACTTTCTGCCATCAAAATGCTGGCATCTACATTTCTGAGATTATTAATATTTCTCCTGGCAACCTTAATTCCAGCTTTTGATTCATCTATTCTGGCATTTCACATGATATACCCTGCATATAAGTTAAATAAGGTAACAATATACAACCTTGTATTCCTTTTCCAATGTTACCAATAAGTTTTTCCATTTTTGATTCTAACGGCTTACAGGTTCCTTAGTAGACAAGTAAGATGACCTAGCATTCCCATCTCTTTGAGGACTTGCCCATTTTGTAGTAATCCACACAATCAATGGCTTTAGTGCAGTCAATGAAGAAGAAATAGATATTTTATCTGAAACTCCCTTGTGTTTTCCATCATCCAACTAATGATGGCAATTTGGTCTCTAGTTCCTCTGCCTCTCCAAAAACCAGCCTGCACTTCTGGTTCTTGGTTCACATATTGCTGAAGACTAGTTTGCAGAATCTTAAGCATAACCTTGCTGGCATGTGAAGTGAGCATAATTGTTCAATAATTTGAACATGCCTTGGCATTCCCTTTCTTTAGGATTGGAACGTAAACTGATCCTTTTTAGTCCAGTGGCCACTGTTGTGTTTTCAAAATTTGCTGACATATTGTGTGCAGCACTTTAACAGCACCATCTTTTAGGTTTTGAAACAGATCAGCTGGAATTTTACCATCTCCACTAGCCTTATTGTTAGCAATGCTTCCCAAGGTCCACCTGACCTCATTCTCCAGGAGATCTGGTCCTAGATCAGTAACTACACCATCCTGGTTATTGGTGATGTTAAGATCTATCTTGTATAGTTCTTATGTGTATTCTTAACTCCCTGTCAAGGCAGGACTCTGCTTCCAATGGGTGTGGGGGTGGGGGTGGGGGTACTGTCCCAGTCTTCTGAGGCTTTGTATCAGCTGTTGGATGCCCTGACTCTGTGGGCCCAGAGCGCCAGAAGCAGCTGCTGCAGCTGCCACTGTTGCTGTCACCACTGTCGCTGTCTCCGCTGCCGCTGCCACATCCACCTCCGCCACCCTGGGGCTGGGGTCATACCTTGCATTCCTCTTTCACCCAGGTCCCACAGAGTTGAGTTCCGCCACTGACCTTCTACACTGCTGTCAGCATTTGTGAATGGAGAAGTCTGGAATCACCACAGCTGCCGGTGATTCATTCCCCAGAGGTCTGCTGGGGCTCATGCCACCAGGTGCAGCCCACACCTGCCGGCTCTGCTCCAAGGACAGTGCAATATACCCTTTCTGTGAGTCTTCCAGTGTGTTTCACTCTGTCATTTTGTGCAGCCCTAGAATTTGTTTAAAGCCATGTTTTCAGGTATTTGGGGGAGAGCTCAAGCAAGTCTCTGCTTTTACTCCACTATCTTGGCTCCACCCCCTTGGGTGTATTCTTGCCACCTGTTCTTACTCTCTTCTACATCCACTCTGAATATGGAGTGGAGGTGATAAATAGATTTAAGGGATTAGATCTGGTAGAGACTGTTGCTGAAGAACTATGAACAGAGGCTCTTAATATTATACAGGAAGCCGTAACAAAAAGCATTCCAAAGAAAAAGAAGAGTAAGAAAACAAAAAGGGTCTGATGAGGCTTTGCAAATAGCTAAGGAAAGAAGGAATGTGAAAGGGAAAGGCAAAATGGAAAGATACACTCAACTGAATGCAAAATTCCAGAGAATAGCAAGGAAAGATAGGGTTTTCTTGAACAAGAAGGAAAAATTTATGCATATATGTGTATATGTATATATGAAAAAAGAGAATGGGAAACACAAGAGATCTCTCCAAGAAAATCAGCAGTTATCAATGAAATTTTTCATGCAGAAATAAGCATGATAAAAGACCAAAATGGTAGAGATTGAACAGAAGAAGAAGAAATTTAAAAGAGGTGGCAAGAATACACAAAAGAGAGTCAAGAATAAGAAAGCCTAATTCCCAAGAAGCCCCCAGATGTATTATTAGGCATTAATTATGTGCCAGTCACTGTGCTAAATTCTGGGCCGAACGCCTTATTTGAGAAACTACTGGGGCTGAGGTCCATAGTTTGGTTCTAGTTACCTAAAATTAACTTTTGGATAAAAAACAAGCTATTTCTCTTTTTGTTTTCCTCTCCCTTCATACTGGTAAATAAAACCATGATCAGGAAAACATGTACATAAGGTGCAATTTGATAAATAAATATGGATTTAAAAGTAGGAAATCTTTCCACTAATGGATAGCTTTCTTCTTTTTTAATATGGTCAATAGTCAGTCAACAAGCATTTATTGAGCACCTACTATGTGCCAGGCATAAAGCAAAAGAAGGCTCATAACTCTAGAGCTTTGGAAGGGCCCTCAGAGTCCATCCAATCCAATTCTCACATTTCATAGTTTAAGAAAACCAAGGCATAGGGAAGCCCAGGGGCTACCCAAAGTCACATAAGCAGTAACCATCAAAAGTAAGATTCGAACACAGATCTTCTGACTTCAAATCCAATGTCCTTCCCACTGTGTCACACTTCAAATCTTAGGAGTAACAGAGTTATAAATGAGCCAAAAATACCAACTCAGCCTGACCACATTGGCTGGCAACCTGTTTGTCAGACAATTAAGTATCAACTGAGTCCCCAAAGGGTTAAAATTAATAATGATAACTATTATTATTATTTCACCAAACATTCACATAGCACCTACTATGTGCCAGGTACTATGCTAAGAGTTTTACAATTATCTCATTTAATCTCATGACGCTAGAAATATTCATATATAGTACCACAGGAGAAAGTGACATCATTTAAGTGTGGACTTCTTATTCCAACTTCATTCAGTGGTGCCTAGATTAATTTATTAAATGAAGGAAACAGATCTTCTTTAAGGATGGCAGTGGTTCAGGGAGCAGAGAAAGAAGCAATGAAACCTGCAAAGGAAGAATAGAGAATAAGCATTTATTAAGTGCCTACTGTGTGCCAGAAAATGTACTAAGAGCTTTCCAAATATTACCTCATTTGATCCCCACAACAATCCTGGGAGGTATGTGCTGTTATTATCCCCATTTCACAGTCAAGGAAGATGAGTCAAACAGAGGTTGAGTAACTCGCCCGGAGTCACACAGCTTAAGTAAAATAGTCAGATCTGAACTCCAGTTTTCCTGACCTGAAACCAGGTGTTCTACCCACTGTGGTTTCTAACTGCCCAAGTAAATAATGAAACTATGCAAATTAGCTCAGGTACATCAGGTGAGATCAGAGAGGAGGAGAATAATCTTTAGGAAAAGTCTATTAGAAGGAGAATGCGAATAAGTATAGCTCATATTATTGGGATTGTCCTTCTCTGGAGTCAGAAGATGTGAATTTAAGGCTTTGCTCTTAGTGTGACAAGGACTGAGTCATTTTACTTCTCTGAATCTCAATTTTCTTCATCTGTAAAATGGGAATAACTCCCAAGAATACTGTAAGCAAAGTGCTTTGTAAATCATAAAGTGAAATATGAGTGAAGTATTGTTATTATTACTGTCTATCCCCAGATTATGCATATGTCTCATATTGTTCAGCATGGGCTAGTAATAATTTCTCATGTTCATAAACACTTTAATAAAATAATAAACATTTTTGAATTTATCTTTAATGGAAAAGGAAAAAAATATATCAACCAACAGCTTAGCTCTAAAACCCAAATACACTAATTAGATTATGAATTGCCACTACTCAGTAAATACCATCCATCCCACAAAACATATAAGAAGCCAATTTCCATCAGCCAACATTTTCCATCTTATTTTCTCTATAATATTTAGCTCTTTGCTTTAATTACGCTCGATATTTACAAAGAGAAAGCTGGCGTTGTATTAATTGGACTGCTTCTTGATCTAAGTTGGCAAAAAACAAAACAAAACAAAATTCTCCCTTATATTTAAGGAAAAATACAGAAACAAAACTTCTTTCTCATATGGACTTAATGCCAAAACTTCCCTCTGTATTCTGAATTCCTTTAAATCCTGTGCCTGTCCTGAGTTTGTGATCTGTGGTAGTCATGAAACATGTTATCAGGAATCTGCTGTCCAGATCATACTGGCTTTTACTTCCTACTAAAACCCATGAGTGCCCCTCTATCAGGCCCTTACAAATGTATGGAACTTCAAGAGACTTCCTATTTTCTTTTTCTTTTTTGATTTGATTCAGGGAGAGGCTTTAGAAAGTACAAAACCCCAGAGAAAATTGCAGTACAGCAACTCACTAGAGCCTTGCTGTTCTGATGTCTTTCTTGTGGCTACATGAGGCCCTCTGTGGCAGTGACATGAACATTGACCTGGGGGCTGGGAAACTGTGTGATCTGGAGCAAATGACTTAACCTTTCGGAGCCTCATTTCCTCATTTGTCAAATGAAGCCAAAATTTCTGGCCTAGTTCGCAGAGGTCACGATGAGGAGCACATTAAAAAACGCATGGGAAAGCGTCCTAAAAGGCAACAAAGTCCTTAAGCGAGAGAAGGAATTGCTGTCAGCATCTCTCCCAGCAATCGTTCATGACTGCAGGAGGTATACGTGTTCACTCCTGAGGGTAACGAGGGGCCAGCTAGACAAGTACCCTCCAAAAGAGCAATGTCACCTCTGAGATAAACAGCTTATTCAATGATTAATTACATTAATGGCATACCTCGTTATCGTGGCTTCAGATGATGGGAGCCCAGATATGCCCCAGGTCAAAGCCTGTCCACCAAAACCAAAGGAGAACAAAAGCCCATCTTTCTATAGGGGATGGGGACTGGACCTATGATGTCATGGACATAGAGAACTTCCAAAGGAGGATCCCCCTTCACCGATGTGGATTGTCATTTTCTCTGCAATTTGCAGTTTTACAGTAAAGCCGCCTCAGGCACTGCCAGTCTAAGTATATTACTCAGGTTCACACAGCCAGTGTCACACACACAATTTGAACTTGAGACTTCCTGGCTCCCTGACCAGCTCTCTATTAAGTCCCCTAAAGCTGTCTCTCCCTTTTTCTGTAACTTAGATCTATAACCCCCTCACACACATGTATACTTACCCTCAATATTCTGATACCTTGATTTCCTTAGTTTACTCATTATTATTAATATAATGGCTGTTTTGAAATTGTAATGTGTCCCTAAACACTTGTTATATTAAGTTATATTAGGTCCTACATATAGCAAATGAAAAACAAATTGAGTATGCAGGGGGGAAAGCAGACTATGCACTTGGTATATTTTACTAAACAAAATATTACTTTGAGAGCATCTGAACAACTTAAAATTTTTTGCACATAAATAAGGGAATCAGAAGAACATGACATTTTTTTTAAGATTTGGTCACAAAGGTTTACATATAACAACATGGATATTTAACAATTTATTGGAATATTGATTGGATAGAATTATTGAAAAATATTTAGTAACAGTATAATAAGTACATTCACTTCTAGCTTTAAAGAAAAAAACAACTACAAGAAAAATCCTGTAAGCTGAATAAAATATCTGCCTCTTTTTTTAACTGCTATAAGGTGGGGATTTTTTTAGGAATTCCTATAATTAAAGCTTTATTTGATATTAATATAATTTGAGATTCTTGAAAATTTATTTGTGCTTGAAATTTTTGTAACACCTGTCTACTAAGCATTAACAATTGAATAACAGAACCCTTAAAAAGCTTGTAGTGGATGTCATGCCATTTAAAAGGGGAATAAATGACCACAGGAGACCGAGTGACTAGTCAGTTAATGTTTAAAGCCATAGCTGATGCAAAAATAAAATAACAGGTTTGCTGATGCCCCCTTCCATTAAGCAATACTCACCACTTACAATGTGCCTGAGCACATGCCTATAAGTGCAAAATAAAATTTTGTAAGGAAAATAGAGAGCCCCACAAGCATATGGTTACCGCATTTCCTGTTTGTACACTCAAAATACCTGTTTTGAAAGGGCGATTACCTGTTTGCAGTCACAACTGAGGTGTAAATCTCTAAAATTTGAGCTGACAGGTTTTACTATGTAATGAAACATGTCAAGTGCAAACTGACAAGTGGATTTAGTTTGGGGAGGTTTTTTCCTAACACCTTTTTCCATTATAAGAACAGCACTTCTGGGCTCCATGATTTCCTACAGAATTTCATCCCCCAAATAAAATAGAATAAGCAGGTGTACCTCTGACTGCTTTCATAGTCCAGAAAGTGCAGAATTTATATTATATAATTATATTTTATATATATATAATTTATATTATATTATATATAATTTATATTATTGTATTTTATATTATATATTATATACAAATTATGTTATATTGTATTATTAAATATAATGTCTATGTATGTATACATTTCCTAAAAATGCATACATATATATCACACACACATATGTGCACACACATTGCCATCTTAAAAATGGAGAGGTCTGCTTTCCCTTGATCATCTCCACTAAGGTAATGGCTTAAGACCCCTTAAAACCAGAATAACAAGGCCACATCCCACACTCTTCAAAATCCAACTCTGAATAAAACTTCCAGAATTTAGAAAGTTAGACTATATCACATTGTCCAAACAAACTAACTCAAAGAAGGTGACCCAGAAGTGAAAGGCACAACCTCCCTGAGGCAAAACAGCCACTGCATGGGAAACCCAAGTAGAATTAGAATCCTCAAGGTGGCCCTGTCCACCATCCTGTTTAATTCAGCTGGAATCTGGGTGAAATGTTTCGTTAGGTTCATTTGTAAATAAATTATATTAGGCATAGGTTTTTAGTTTTGGTTTTTTTCTTTTTAATCAAGGTATTTATAAAGACGAATATGCTTTAATTTCAGTGGTTGCCTATAGATGTGCAAACAAGGGGAAGGATTTCAGTTCATTTAATTTTTTTAAATATATGGCCATCATAAGTTGGATCTCTGTCCTCACCGGAGTCATCAGAGTGAACACCAAACAATAAGCATTAGTTCCTTATTCTGGCAGCAACTTAATTTATATCCTTTTCATTTTACAGACTTTGAGGCAAAGACATGATACAGCAGATTATATTTGCATATAATCTTTTAATTATTTAACTTTTTAAACCCAGTATTAGATATTTATAATCTTAATTGTTCACACAACTGGCTCAACATTAAATAGAAAATGATATTTATTTATTATTAAATGTAGTATAACAAAAGAAATGGTTCTCTATGTATTTGCAGTGGACCTCTAGTGCCCCCGTCTGGTACAAAATATGAAGAAAACTCACTAAGGCTTTAAAAGACCACTTGAAGTAATCCCCTATATACAGCTGTTTATGGTAAGATTCCTCTCAATTTTACTCACTGATTAAATCGCATAATTCCCCTTTTTTTTGAATGGCAAGGAACATGTTTTGCTTTGTAATGGTTCCAATTTACTTTCATGACAAGGACTGTACAGAAAAGAGACCTACTTCTTAAGACTAATCAAATTGATTTCTGAATTGAGTTTATAGTAAAAAAATTAGGTAACCATCTTTTTTCTATGTGAAATTTTTTCACCATCAGTTCCTCACTTTATTGCATGAAAGATAATAAACCTACAGACATACTTGGGTTAATAATATTAAATGCCATGTTGCCATGTTTTCTACCAAATCCAGCCTGATGCTAACAGATACAGTCATTCATTACAGTTGCTCTCGACGTAGCATAAAGGGCAAAAGGCAGCATGATAGATTAAAAAGATATTATGCTACAATATTAATTATAGCATCAGCATCTTTTTGTGCTCCTACTGCATATAAATGTCTATTTTCATTTTAAAATTCTGAATACACTTTGGGAGAGACAGATTTGTTGCTTAGACATAGGAAAAGGAAATGATAGTAGCAGAAAGGCTGGAATTTTCCTGTATCAATTTAACCAAGTCTGTGTCTCAGAGAAAAGCTGGGGCCTTTCGGACACAATTTCCCTACCTAGAGAGCTATTCCATTTAATTTGTGAAACATTCTGTGAAGCACTGCTACTGATGGTTGTTGACACAGCAACAGAACTGAAATAGAAATTTTAAAAAACATTTTATAATCTTAATAAAATTAATGATAAATATTTTAAAATCTACACTTTGAAACTAGAGGTTCAGTAAAATAACTTTTTTTCTAGAGACTATTATAAAGGTACAGCAGAACATCAATGTACAGATATTTTTTTAAAAATTATTAGTTTCAAGTCTATAAAAATTAGCAAAATGTGTTAAATCTCCCATTGATAAATTACTAAAGGATCAATGATAAATTTTATCACTAAAATGTGTACAAAATAGAGCTCTTCATAATTGCAGAATAGATTCTAAATATTCAGAATTGTAGAATTACATTAAAAGACATTCTAAAATTGACTGTGCTTTATAATTTATAGAACATGCTTTTGGTCAAGAAACAATTACTTATTTTTACAATTTCAAAATATTTCCTTCAATAGATTGAATTCTCTGAGAATTCCTTTGCAATATTGTCCCCCATAAACCTTAAGTTTGGCTCCTACTGTAATGCTACAAATCAAATAGGCTTGTTAGAGAAATCTTAGTTATCTGATTAGGTTCAATGAATGTTTTTCTTCTAAAGAGCCTTTACTCTGTGTCTTTATTGCTCCCAAATAGTTTTATAATAATTTAGCTAGCTGAAAAAATAATGATTGTAATATTTTTTTCTAACATTCCTGCTGCCCACTTCAGGGTTGCTTGAACATTTTATTCCCACTGATGCATTTTAGCTTTCACACGTTGAAAATGACAACCAGTTCAATTTGGGGATGCAAAAGAACTGAATACATCAGGAATAACCAGATTTAATGAGATGTTTGTGTTGTGCTGCATCTCGAATAGAAAAGTGTTGGTCTTTGAAAATGTGAAGGATTGTAGAAATAGCACTTAGGGATGTGATGTTTTTTTAAAAAATAGTTATTGTCCTTTTACTGTCCAAATTAGTTACTTAACTCTATTGCATTCTTCTGGACAGTAGTACCAGCAGATAAGGCTTATACACTTCACTGATTATTCTCCATTATCAGTAATTTGTCAAAATATCACCTACTAATTTGTCAAAGTACCCAAAATTCATGATGTAATCCAGATGTTCCTACTCTGTTTTTCCTCTCCAGATTGTCAAAATATACAAATGAGCTTTCAGCTATTATACTGAATAGGAAATTAATTTTTTAACAAGTTATTTAAATCTTTATTCCCTAGAAACTTTAGGTGTAATGCTTTAACATATGGAAAAAAAAAACTAAAATTAAATAAAAGCTTTGATTTGAATTCTAGCTTTGTTCCTTTGGAAGCTTTTAATTCCATCACTCATATTGACTGTCACCATCAAGAATTATTTATTGCACAACTATAGTGTGTATGCACTGTATTGGGCATGCTCAGGTTAATTTTGGTTTATTTACTGTTTTGTAAATGACTGCAGAGTACCTAATTTTGTACATGTACGTGATAGGTTCTCAATAAATGTTGATGATGATGATAATATTGGAAAGCCACTGCTCCTACCCCAAACAAGAAGCATCACTTTTCAAGGGTTGAGAAATGTGGACCACATTATGCTGAAAAATTACTGAAAAGGAGCTGCTGCAACAAGAAGAAGCATGTTTTCTGTTATTGAATCTTAAATTCCAAATGCCTGAAAATTATACACTCAAAATCAAAAGCAGGACACTAACCCACCAAAATACATAGGATCTATCTAAGGCCCAACATCTATAGCAGCAGTAGAAAATTCAAGGGAAAAGTACTAAACATTTATCTAGATGAGCCCAATGATCTGGAAATTTCAACTACTTGGATAACAGACTGAATTTTTCAATTATAATCTGATGCGTGTATCCTATTAGGCACAGGTTTAGTCTTTACACTCTACACTCTATCTTTTCATTCTTTCCTTCTTGCCTAACTAGGATTCCAAGTTGTAAATCAGATTAAATAGTCTTGCAATACCTAATTAGGAAGGGAAGAGGGGGGAGGAGACAGAAAGAAAGAGGGAGAGGGAAAGGGAGACGGAGGGGGGGGAAGAGAGAGAGAGAGACAGAGAGAGAGAGAGAGAGACAGAGAGAGAGACAGAGACAGAGACAGAGAGAGACAGAGAGAGAGAGAGAGAGAGAGAGAGAGAGAGAGAGAGAGAGAGAGAGAGAGAGCACACACTATTGGGAAACTGAGAAGTTAAATTATTTTAGCAAATGTAACTGCAACACAATTCCATTTCCACAATCAAAAATTTATTTCATTTCAGTAGATAATAGTAGCTATCATAATAACTATATGTGTGATTGAAGCTTGTTTCATTTTAAAATATCAAAAGAATAATTTTTGTCTCTTTAAAAATTATTTACATAGACAATAAAATATGTAATTTTACATGTATTTTAATCTTTCCTAAAGTTGCTTATCTAATCATTTCACGAAGTATTTTTTTTAAATAAGGTATAATCATTTAGCACAAATCGTTTAAGAGATCATTATTACCAGAAGAAAAATTAGTAGGCTATTTTAATAGTTCTAAGGATGATGAAATTCACAAAATATCCCTCAAATGATCATTATGAATATTTAAAAGAGTGTCCATGTGTTTGACTCAGCCTAAACTCTTAGATCTAACCTTATTTTCTTCCTTCATTACTATTCAATTTTAACACGTTTCTTGATATTATATACACTGAGTTTGCCATTTTATCAATATGAGAAAACATCTTCAGTTCAAGGTATATGATCATTTTTGCAATTTGATGCAACTTGTTTAGACGTAGACTACATTTTTTAAAAAAGAATTCTAAGAGAACAAACTAAGCCTTGAAAAAAATAAAATCAGGATGTTCCTCAAGTGCTACATTTTTTTTTCCAGGCAAATCTTGTCATTTTACTTTCATCTGTTCCCTACTCTCCACTTTTCTCAGTGCCCCTCAGTGCTAGAAAACTCTGAAACTCTTGCCTTTCATCATTCAAAGTTCTTCTCATTTCCTCATTTGTCCAAGAAACCTTCGCCAGCTAAGGGAAAGTGAGGTGATGACTTATTTCTTCAATCCGCTTCTCAACTCAGATAAACAAACCATATCCTCTTGCATGACTAAAGCCACAAACCAAAACCTACACATAAGAAAATGCCCTTGCTGAAACATCACAAGTGTTTCGTGATTTGTTCTTTTGTAAGTCTGCACATTTCAAGGTTATTTTATTTGTTTAATTTATTTTTTAAGTTCAAAGCAGGGGACAGTTTACACTTATCATATGGTTACCTTGCAAATTTCAGCACTTTATAATTCTTTGATGATTATTCAGATATATGTAGTCTGTAAGGGAAAGTCCAAATTGCAATTTGTACAAAATGATCTTTAAGGTACATTCCACATGTCCTCCTCAATTAGAAAGCAAAGTATTATAATTTTTTATTACTCTAGTTAATTTCAAGTATATGCATGCCATGCAAGAGTGTCTCTTTCATTTTAGTCAACATATCTAAATGCTGCTGTCTGCAGAATTCTGAGACACCACAGAGATAGAAAATAAATAATGGTTGTGATCCCTGTCCTCAAGAAACTTTCCCTCTCTTCCAGAAAGAAAACCTTTTGTAATAAGGATATAGTAATTCAGAATTACTTTATGTAAATTGTCATTAGAGGACATGAAACATTCATAATGTATGAAAAATGGAATTTCTTGGAACAACAATGAAAATGCTTCCTCTAGTCTCCATTAATTAAAACTATTTTGTCAAGACAGTAGCACAGGATGAAAAACAAGGGTGGTAGAGATGAGAAGAGTAGAGTATCATGCTACAGTGTGTCTGATAGTCACTCTAGTCCCACCTTGAATCAATTCATGTTTATTTCATTAACATATTTTTTTCAATTATATATCACATGCATACATGTGTTTCTAGCATAAAGCACCATTAAGAAAAGTTTGAGCTTTTAGTTCAATTGATTTTTAATTAGATTTAAGATATGTAACTTTTTAAGTCTTTATACACATGTATATGATATTCAGTTCAACATCTCTAGTAATATTGACTTAAAAGTAAAGAAAAAATATATTTTATTAATAAGAAAGGAGGAAAAAAAGACAAGTGGCCTATCAGAGAAAAATCTCAGAAAGGAAAAGAAAGATCTAAGGGAGTTATGAATTCAAGAAATGCTTTTCAAGACTTATTATTAATTCATGCATTTGATTGATGGCTATTTTGTACAATGTTTTTTGGTAAAAAAGCAAAAGAAGTTGAATACTATAACAAATATCCTCAGAAATTAATACTTTACTTGTCACTGCTATTTGTCATCATGCTTTCAACTAAAGAGAAAAATCTCAAGTTAACGCTTTCCCAAACAACACCTTTCAAAATAGTTTTGACTCAGAAACCACCATCATAATAAAAGCAATAAAACTCAACAAATTGGGGGGATATGGGGAGGAGGAATAATGAAATTATATTTTTCTAATTTTAAAAGGGTTTTTTTTCCTACAATGAGCTCCCTCCTTGAAATTTCTACAATTGTACACGTACAAGATGTATGTTCAACTATTTCAAGCTTTTGCATGGATTTGTCTGTACTGGGGACTGGCCACTATGTGTGAAGTCTAAGGGGACTGCTCCATGTTAATGAGAAACCAAGGAATTCCTCTAGCAGCATCCACATAAGTGTGAATCACATAATTTAAAATTGCCTCTGGGCAGCTTTAACTGACATTACTTGTTCAAAATTTTAGGTCCCCTTTCTTTTAAAAAGAATAATTCAATGGGGAAGGAAGGAAGGAAGGAAGGAAGGAAGGAAGGAAGGAAGGAAGGAAGGAAGGAAGGAAGGAAGGAAGGAAGGAAGAAGAGAGAGAGAAAGAATTTTGCATCGAATTCCAAGTATCAGTTATGGACTAGGGATACTACCACACTAGTACACAAGGGATATTGAAGGGATAAAGTGGACAGGATGAGAATCCTAAAATCCTGCTGCTGCTTCAGGAAAACAATGTGAAAACTCAGGCTTGCCAGGTGCAGTCAAATTTCATAGTAAGATTTTTATAATCACAAGACTGAAATCTCTAGCAAATATTACACACATTCTACAGTAACATTTAACCAAATTCTCTCCAATCCTTAAATTCAGTCTGAGGGTTGACTTAAATACAAAACAAAGATCCAAGTTATTTTTTATCATATTATTAGGGCTTTTTACCCCTTTCCAAAGTATAAAAATTATTAACTATGTACTTCATTGCTCTGTAGAAATGGTACCCAGGCTGAATTTTTCAATTTTCACAAAAGAAAGCTTGAACACAAAGTATAGTTTGAAAATGAAAGTAAAAATGTGAATGGAATGGAGCCAAATAAAATCAAGCAAAAAAATTTACATCAAAGTCAGTTCAAAAGATATATTTAATGATTTGACCTTTGGTTAAAAACCACATCAAGTTTATTTCATGATTTGAGTTTTACAATTTTAGCTCAGAAATAGATAAAAATGAATAGCAGTTTTCATAATTTAAGATTTAAATTCTGATTTCATGAAAGAACTAATTTGGAATAAACTTTGGGGAAAAAAAGGAATAATTTCAACTGCCCTACCTTCATTTTCCTACCTTCAGAAACTTGAGTAGTAACTTAGGTTCATTAAGAAAAGGACTTAATTTTTCTTTAAAATCCATGCATTAGTCCAACAGAGATCTGCAATATTGAACTTAGAATAGAATATAAAAGTAATAATCAACTAGATTTTTTGAGGATCCTACATATATTTCCTTCTTTGCCCAGGCATTGGAAAACCTCCTTGAAAGGTTCTGTCTTTCTTATCCTTACTGGAAAAATAATTTGGCATCTTTACCTGATCAACGATGAAAATGAAATGCTTAACCTTTGTGAATATAAACGTGCCTTAAAAATGTCGATTTCTGAACAAGAAAAAATAACATATAGCTACATATGTATACAAAGATATATTCCGAATAATAACAAGAATAACTTTGTAAAATACTAGGGTCTTGAGATAAGTTTTCAGAAATGGAGTTTGACACATTTCTAATCTCAACACAGATGTCACCATTTAATTTCTCTATGTGTATTATTTTTCTTGTTTTTAAAGCTAGTTTTGTTGAAATAGAGCTCTCTGTGCACTTCTGTTCTTATGAGGAAAGAGGTGT
>NW_027185764.1:45468712-45478712 GCF_028583685.1 Petaurus breviceps papuanus | reverse complement strand
AAAGGGAGAGGGAAGGAAACAAGCATTTATATATCACCTACTATGTACCAGGAACTGTACTAATTGTTTTCCAAATGTTATCTTATTTGAGCCTCATAACAACTCTGGAAGGTAGGTGCTATTATGATCTCCATTTTACAGTTGAGGAAACTGAAGCAGACAGAGGTTAAGTGACTTGCCCAGGGTCACACAGTTAGTGCCTGAAGCTAGATTTGAACTCAGGTCTTTCTGATTCTAGGTCCAACACTCTATCTACTATGCCACCTAGGTGCTTCTATAGCATGGCAAAACATGGAATTCCTACTCTTTATTATTATACTTGATCAATATAATATTGAATGTGCATGGTACTTTACTAAGTGTTTCTCTGGGCATTACAAAGCAATTAGAAGGGGGCATTTCTTGTCCAAAGGAAGCTCACAGTCAAAAAAGAAAAACAGAACCACACAGAATCCATACATATGACTATAAGGTAACTCATGTCTAGTCACTTATTAAAAAGTTTTGCTATGATCAAAAAATGGACATATCTTTTCAAGCTGAATGAGTGGGAGGAAAGATCTAAGGGGAAAAATATCTCTGGAACTTCTGACAAGTCTTCTTTAGTAAAGAATCTTTTGAGTCAGAGACCTAGAAACAGAAAGCACCACAAGGTATATTTAGTCCAACTACTTCCTTTTATACAGGTAGTAACTGAGATTCGGGAAAATTAAATTACTTGGCCAAGGTCCATGGGTTTAGTAAGGGTCAAAGGTAAAATGTGATATTAGGTCTGCTGACTACAAAAAGAAGGCTCATTCCACTCTATCCCAATTATATAACTCCATTGATCAATAAGGGAGTGCTACCTAAGTAGTATTTATTGTATCCAAGAGATAAAAAGTATTACCTAGAGTGGAGTTGACTAGGTCAGAAAGTTACTATGTTTAAGGACAATGGTCATGCTGGTTATGTCTTCCTTATTCTCCAGGCTCTACTCCTAACTCCATACTTTTTCTATCATGCCTCAGAAATCTCCTCACCCTAGAAATTAACTCTATCCCTGGACTTCTCACACTGGAAATGTTCTGCCCCTATGGACCCTTCCTCTGATTAGCTGCTTCCCTCCCTTTGAAGGAAAGCTCCAAGGCTGGATATGTCTTCCTTATCCAGACTTTATCATACTCCCTTGCAAGTACCTTCCCCCCACCTCACCCCACCCCACCCCCACCACCAACCCCTTTTCTCCTTTACCAGATTCCTTTTATATGTTGTCTTACCTCATTAAAATGTTAAGTACTTTGAGGTCAAGAACTGTCTTTTTTCTGCTTGTATTTGTATTTTTAAATTTTTATTTATTTTATTTTTAATTTATGGAAAAAAACCAGCAACTCCTTAACATAATATAATAAAAAGATATGAAACTGCAAATCTATTACGTATAACTTGCTATTTCTTTTAAATATATAATCAAGTTAATATGTAAATTTATTTTTTTTACCTTTTTCCCCCTCCCCCAACCCTAGTAATGGCCAACATTAGACACAAATATGTATGTGTATATATGTATTTATGTATGTATATATTAAAATCATTCTATATATACTTATATTTATCAGTTCTTTCTCTGGAATTTCAATTTTAAAAATGTATTTGTATTACCAGTGCTTCCTTAGTACAATCTCTAGCATACTGGTATATGCTTCATAAAAGCTTGTTGATTTAACTTGACTATGTAGAAAATATTGTTTTCTTTCCATTTTCCCTCTCCTTCAGCTTAGACATAGAAGAAAAGAGAAAAAAAAAGTAGGAGGGCTAGATCTCTTTGAACATACTGGTAGGTTAATTATAATTCAAAGCAAATTACCTAGTTATGTATTTCATGCTGTGGCTATTGTAGAGTGGTTAATGAAGCAGGTAGGTTAATGGCAATTAAATCAAACTGTTTATCAACTTGAAGAATTATAGCTAAATGGAAGGTAAATTGAAGATTGTGTCAAGCAACAACTGAAGTCAATTGTGATTAATACTAAAAAGCATCTATCTTTGCCCAGGTATTTTAAGTTCTTTGGATTTTGTTTGGTATTATTTTTGTTTTTGCTGTGTCACATTTTTTGTCTTTCCACTTCTTAAAATTAATTATTTAATATATTTAATTGTTTTAGTAAAGAACTCCATGGTTTTTTTTTTCTTTTAAAAAAGCAATTAGTTATATTAAATGATTGTTTTCTGCCTAGGAATAAATGAAAGACCACAATAATTTGTATTATTCCCAATTCACTATAGCTCTAGTCAGACAGCTATTGCATATTTAGAACTAGGGCCTAGTCAGAATTATTCCTCAGGAACTGCTAGGTGGCACAGTCAATAGAGCACTGACCCTGGAATCAGGAGGACCTGAGTTCAAATCCAGCCTCAGAAACTTAACACAGAAACTAGCCCTGCGTCCTTGGACAAGTCACTTAACTCCAATTGCCCTCCAAAAAGCAAAAAAAAAAAAAAAAAAAAAAAAAGAATTATTCCTCATTAGGAGAGGAAATCACTCTGATGGGAACAGGGAGATTTTACCTTCCAACACCAAAATTATATAAATACTGTATATCATACATTAATAAGCTCAATTTACTCTCTGAAAGTATTTAGAAAATACACTATGTATCTAAAAGATAAATAATGTAAGATGGTTTTTTAAAATCAAATAAAAAATCAAAAACCAAAATTAAAAGAAAAACATTTTTTAAAACCAAATAAAACTTGATTCTGACTTCTTTCACTGAGTGAAATGTACAGATTTGACTTTCAAAATCGGTGACTAGCAAGATGGCAGATTAGTCACTTTCTTGGGACATTTTTAACTCTCTAACTTTTATTTTAAAAAGTAATTGTGCACCAAATGCAGAGTAATTCTAGCTGAACCACAACATAAAGAAGAGAGAACCACACTGAGGTAAAAGCCATATGAATAAGTTCCAAAGAATTTCAAATCTTTAAAGCATTGATTCAGCCCCTCTTCTGCTAGGCTACATACTCTCTACTTGTATGTAAACTTTTGCCTGGCAACCAACCATCTTGAGATTTCCCCATCTCCCCACTACAGAGACTCTACCAGCACATGGCAGAACCCTATACATATCCATACCTCACAACAAGCAGCAAACACTGATTCTGCCCAATCAAGTGACGAGGAAGGACACTGAAAACATGCTTCCTTCTGACTAACCCAAACCTATGTTAGGGATGCTTTTATAGCTATAAAAACTCTTATTGAAAAACACTCTCTTTGTCCCCAATCCTCAAAAAAGTAACAGACATTGATCACCCTAGGCATGAGAGGCATGAGACAGAAAAGAGGAAAACCAAGGGAGGAATATGGTCTGAGCCGGTATATGTGACTATGTAGGGGTTCAAGAAAAAGGAACTGAAACCTTGACGGGAATAAGCTCGTCTCCTCAAAGGGAATGCAGAGAAGGGATATATCAGGTAATGAACCTTAAACGTGAATTATGGAGTAATCTAAAAAAAATCTGAAATAAAGATCTTGAGGGAAAAATAAGCTCAATAAAAACCCAAAGCACAAGAAGATAAACCAATTCAATTTGATAAATATTTATTAATCTCCTACTATGGGCCAGACATTATGCAAAGCACTGGTGATAAAGAGGAAAAAGACAGCCCTTGCCCTGAAGGAGCTTACATTTTAGTGGGGAAGAAATTATGCAAACAAATATATACAAAGCAAGCTACATACTGTATAAATAAGGAAATAAATAACAGACAGAAAGCACTGGAATTATGACGGGTTAAGAAAGGTTGTCTGTAGAAGGTGGGATTTTAGTTGGGATTTAAAGGAAGGCAGGGAGGTCAGTAGAGTGGAGAAACATCCCAGGCAAAAGGGAGAGAATGCCCAGAGCTGAGAGCAGTGTCTATTTCCTGGAACAACCAGATGGCCAGTGTTACTAATTTAGAGTATGTGTCAGGGAGTAAGATGTAAGAAGACTAGGAAGGTAGTACATAGTTGAGATTTTGTATCTGTTCCTAGAGGCAATCAGAAAGCATGGGGGTTTAGTAGAGGAATGACATGATCCGACATAAGTTTTAGTGGCTGAATGAAGAATGGATTGGAGTGGGAAGAGACTTGAGGCAGACTGACTCACCAGCAGGCTACTGCAATAAATCAAGGCAAGACATGCATGATGAAGGCCTACAGTAGAGTTGTAGCAGTATCAGAGGAGATAATGGGGCATATTGGAGAGATGTTACAAAGGTAAGATGGACAGGCCATGGCAACAGCTCAGACACACGAGTGAGAGATAGTGAGGAATTCAGGATGGCTCTTATCATGTGATTCTAAGGAACTGGGAAGATGGTGCTGCTCTACAGTAATAAAGAAGGTAAGAGATGAGGAGGGTTTAAGGAGAAAGATAAGGAATTAGATTTTGGATATGTTTAGTTTAAGATGTCTACTGAACAACTGGTTTGAGATGTTTGAAAGGCAATTGGAAATGCAAGACTGGAAGTCAGAAGAGTGATTGGAACAGGAAAGGTTGACTTGAGAATCATCAGTACAACGATGGTAACTAAACCCATGGGAACTGATGACTTCACTAAGTGAAGCAGTATATAGGGAGAAGAGAAGAAGACCCAGGACAGAACCTTGAGGGACACCTGCCATTAAGCAACATGATCTGGAGGAGGATCCAGCAAAGGGGGCAGAGAATAAGCAGTCAGATAGGTAGGAGATAAACTAGGAGAGAGTAGTGTCCCAAAAAACCTAGAAAGAAGATAGTACCAAGGAAGAGAGAGTGATCAGTAGTGTCAAAGGCTGGAGAGTGACCAAGAAAAATGAGGATGGAAAAAAGGTTATTGGACTTAGCAACCAAGAGATCATTAGTAAGTTTGGAGAAAGTAGTATTGATGGAATGATAAGGTCAGAAGTCAGATTGTAAGGGGTTAGTTAAGAAAGTGAGAGAGAGAAAATGAAGGCACTTATTGTGGATGAGCTTTTCATGTCGTTTGGCTACAAAAAGTAGAATAGAAATAGGATGATAATTAGTAAGGACAGAAAGAACAATAACCTTTTTTTCAGGATAGTGGAGATGTGGGCATGTTGGTAGGCAGTAGGAAATGAGCCAGTAGAGAGAGAGAGAAGGAAGATAAGTGAAAGAGTGAGGATGACAGAAGGGGTGATTTTCTGGAGAAGAAATAGAAATGGGCTTTCTTGCTCCAGTAGGGGAGTTAGCCATGGTAAAGAATAAGGCCACTTCAGCATGTGAGGCCAGCGTGAAGGAAGAGAAAATGGCAGGAAGCACCTGAGTGAGAGAAGATGAATGAGAAGGAAAAAGAAGTTCACAGTGAATGGCTTCAATTTTTCTGTAAAATACGAGGCAAAGTTCTCCTTTGAGAAAGCAGGGTAAGGAGGAATCATACGATATGGGAGGAGGGAGAAAAGGTTTGGAAAACCTGCTCTGGAGAGTGGGATAGTGAGTTGATGGGGTGGTATAATAGCATTGCCTAGCAGCAGTGAGGGCCCATTTGAGGTTATGTAACATAAATTTGTAGTGGACTCAGAATAATTTGTGATTTTTTTTCTGTCTTCATCCAGTAGCATATGTGTAGGTGCAAGGATAATGAATGGTGGGAGTGATAAAATGCTGAGGGTTGGCTGGGCATATCTGTGATATGATAAGGGGGCTAGGGATTCAGGAGACAAAGACCATGTAGAGTTGGACTGGTTCACCAAGGAGTCAAAGTGGGGAAAAGAGGAGAGAGTAGCTAGTGCACAGGAGATGGCCTGGAAGAGAATTGAGGAGTCAAGGGATTGGAGGTCATGGGGAGACTAAAGAACAGGGTTGTGTAAAGGAAGGCAAAAGGATGAGTGAAAAGCTAATAGATTATGGTCAGAACATGCAACATGAAACATGGAAGTTATTTGCAGGTGATGGCAAGATTGAGGGTTTGGCCATTTTTGTGTGCAGCTGAAGTGGGGTAGAGAAATAACTCCTGGCAGGTGAATAGATTGAGGAACTTAATGCTTAGCATGTTTGAGGGAGAATCAATTCAAAAATTAATATTCATTAATAATGTTTGTTTACAGCTTTCTTTACATCCTTTATCTTTTTTCTAAGTATTAGAATAATATATGTTTCATAAAATGAGTTTGGTAAAGTGTTTTCTTTCTCAAATTTTAGAAGAGATTTTGTAGTATGGTCACAAATTGGTCTTTTAAACTCAGAATCCCCCTGTAAGTCCATTTGTACTAACCTCTCTCCACCCCCCATGATGGTCTCTTAGAAGTATTTTGATGTACTCAGATTTTTATGACTCCAAGCCCAGCACTCTATCCACTGTGCCACCTAGCTCTCCTATGCCATTTGACAAAAGCAAAATGTTTATCAAATGAAATAAAAGCCCTCTATCTCATTACATTTTTCGGTTTACTTTTACCAGATTACTTACACTCCTCCAACCCAACTTCTCAACTCCAAAATTAGGACTCTGGAGATGGGAGCATTTACAAATTTCTGTTGTTTCTCTGGGAAAATTTAAGACCAGATTCTCTAAACATTGACTTTTTAAATTGGAAGAATCCTGGCCTCTAATAGGGAAATCCACATAGCTTGAGTGAATTGACCAAGGTGAAAGTAGTGAAACCAAGACTAGAACCCAGATCTCCTCTCAGGAAATTCTGGAGACAGGCGATTGCCATCATACCAGCAGTCAGAAAGGGAAGACAGGGTAACAGAAATTTGCTGCTTAAATGTTGCCTATAAGATTCAATCAACACTTTAGAAACTTGTGGAATATTTTCTATTTAAAAGTTGGAGAGCATTCTGTTCCAAAAATTTATAGGCTCCTAAAAATGAACTGTTGATGCCATTGGACTCAGAATGATTTTAAAATGCCAAGTTCTACCATGTTCTTAATATCACAAATACTGCACTAGGTTTTTTTTTCAGTGATTAAGCTAGTTCCTGAGGGACCTTTGGAAGCTATAACCATACCCCTTCCAAAGATAGCTTGCATCGAGGAAAGAAGAACCTTAAACCATTTACACAGAGCCCAGGTCTTTTTCAAAAACCTCTGTGCAAATGCTCATGTATTTCATGTAATATATATGCATCTAATAAATACTGCATCTAGTTCTGGGTGCCCCATCTTAGGAAGGACATTAACAAGCTCAAGAAAGGAAACCATGCCATAGAGGTAGCATTTGAAAGAACTGTAAATTCTTGGCTTGGAGAAAAATTAGGGGATGGGAGGATTTGCGTGTCATCTTCAATGACTTATGGAACTGTAATGTATAAAAGGGATCAGAACTGCTTAATAATCCTAGAGGAAAAACTATATGGAACCAAGAGGGGAAGTAACAAAAGGCAGATTTCGAGGAAATATGAAGAAAAACCTCCCAACTATCAGAAAAGTCCAAAAAGAGAATTGGCTTTTCACCCCTAGAAGTTTTTAAACAGAGACCAGATGACCACGTGTCAGGGGTAGAGGAGAGGGATTCTTGTTTCACAGGGGATTGGAGAAGATCAACAAATCTGATTCTATGACATTGTTTCTTTCTAAACCCTGTGCGAAATTTATTTCCTATTTAATCCCCCTTGGCTGATGTCTCCTTTACTTTACATTCCTTCAGTCTTTTTGTGCTCCGTTTCTTTGATATCTATGTAGCTGCCTCCATGGCTTCTTATTTTGCAAGCATTTTGGATGTGTGATCTATC
The DNA here is from genome assembly GCF_028583685.1 of Petaurus breviceps papuanus. Classification (NCBI taxonomy): domain Eukaryota; kingdom Metazoa; phylum Chordata; class Mammalia; order Diprotodontia; family Petauridae; genus Petaurus; species Petaurus breviceps. The sequence continues at coordinate 45,471,009 of NW_027185764.1, read as the reverse complement.
TCAAGCAAATTCTACAATAATGCCTAGCCCAGTCTTCTGCAAACAATAGGTAGGGGCCAATTAATATCACTGACTGTCATGAATAATAACTGCTTAAAAAGGACTTGCACAATTCTCTAGCATTTTAAGGCTTACACAGTGCTTTCATGCCCTTTAAGGAAGATGGCACAAGTATTATCCCCATTTGCAGGGGAGGAAATGGAGGATTAGAGACTTATCCAATGTCACAGAGCTAGGAAGTGTAGGAGGAAAGTCTTCAGTCTAGATCCTCTTAGATCCAAATCCAGAGATCCTTTCACTTCACCTTATGACGTGTTTGGTCAATTACCTTCAAGTTTTCCAAACATCAAGCACAAGCACATCACATCTAAAGGAAGTACCTTTCTTTATTGCTTAAAAATAAATCAGAAAAAGTGAAGTGAGCAAGCAAACACTGCACCCAATAACAGCAATATTGTCACGATGATCAACTGGAAAAGGCTTTGTGACTCTGATCAACACAATGATACAAGACAGTTCCTAAAGGACCTAGGATAGAAAATGCTATCCACCTCCAGAGAGAGAACCCGTGACCTCTGAATACAGATTGGAGTATAATTTTTTTTCACTTTCATTATTTTTCTTGCTTTTTTTGAAACATGGCTAATAAGGAAATAAGTTTTGCATGATTTCACATGTATAATTGATACATCATTTGCTTTGTTAATGGGTGAGGGAGGGATTAAAGGGAGGGAGAGAATCTGGAGCTCAAAAAAATTTTTAATGAATATTAAAAATAAACAAATAATGATTTGGTTTTTTTAAAAACCTAATAACCAAAAAATGCTATAGCTAATAACCAAAAAATACTATAGCTTTGATCTATAAAGTCAAGAAAATGATCATTTAACCACTCAAATTACTACCCAAACACATACCTGACACATCACAAAGCAAGTAAAATGGGAGCTATGCTACAAAAAAAGAAATGATATCCCAAGGTCAAAACAGGGCAGCTAGATAGCACAGTGGATAGAGAACCAGGCCTAGAGTCAGGAAGACCTTGAGTTCAAATCCAACCTCTACCACTGTCTGTGGGACCCTAAGCAAGTCGTTTAACCCTATTTGCCTCAGTTTCCTCATCTGTAAAATGAACTGGAGAAGGAAATAGCACACCACTCCAGTATCATTGCTGAGAAAATCCCAAATAGGGTCACAAAGAGTCATAAATGACTGAAATAACTCAACAACAAAAAGGTCAAATTGTCAGCTTCAGTTAGTGTTCTGAAACACAAGCAAAGGTTTGAAGAAAATGGCTAAGTAAAATGCAAGCATCCATACAAGCAGCTCTTGGATGTCTCTTGAAGTCTCTTTGGACTACTCAAGAAAGCTTTCTGAACACCATGATGAGAATCTATCAGTCTGGGTCAACTTTGTTGATTTTATGGTTAAGTGGTAAACTCATTTTTCTATCTGCTGTCCAAATTTCTTTCCTTTCTTATTGAGGAATGTTTTAAAAGAAGAACTGTCAACTCTTATATATGTACATGCATGACATCAAATAATGTAAAAAAAAAAAAACGTCCAAGGCCGACATTTCTATCTTGGTAATTTTTCTTTCTAAACTCCTGAGCCCAGCTCATACCTATGAATGACCCCAGTTATGAACCAGACCAGTAAAAGGACTGAGTTTTTACTTCTTCAGCTTTTCCATAGGGTTTACCCTTAGCAAAGCAAAAAAAAAAAGTCATACCATCCCACAGGCTACCAGGAAATGCTTGATTTCCAATATGAATTGTTTGATCCATTTTGAATACAAATATGCCATGCCCTATAGATTATTTTACAGAAGGATTAAAAATTATCCAATCAGATTTACCAAGGGCTTTCACAGTTCGTTGTTGGAATTAAGGCCTTCTCCTTCTCCCTGTTCCAATATGCACAGATATCTCTGCTTCTTCTGGTGGACCATGAAAACCAAAAAAGGTTTGGAGAGCCATCTTCAGATCATTTATAACTAATGACTGAAAGTTTCTTAATTAGTTGTTGAGTTAGAAGATTCTAGAATTATTAGAACAAAATTCAGAAATTTAACTTATTACTACTAGTACAGTCATCAGGGGTAGAGGTGATGGTTAATAGTTAGGTCTCATCAGAGTAGAATATAGCCATGCATCACTACTAATTAGACATTTCACATTTCCCCTCTTTTCCCTGAGCATTATCTTATCAAACAGCTATGATATCTTTTCAGTTTTCTCTCTCTTTGTGTCTCTCTCTCTGTCTCTCTCTCTCTCTCTGTCTCTCTCTCTCTCTGT
>NW_027185764.1:45451775-45468612 GCF_028583685.1 Petaurus breviceps papuanus | reverse complement strand
CTCTCTCTCTGTCTCTGTCTCTCTGTCTCTCTCTCTCTGTCTCTCTCCCTGTCTCTCTCTGTCTCTGTCTCTCTGTCTCTGTCTCTGTCTCTGTCTCTGTCTCTGTCTCTCTCTGTCTCTCTCTCTGTCTCTCTCTCTCTCTCTCTCTCTCTCTCTCTGTCTCTCTCTCTCTCTGTCTCTCTGTCTCTGTCTCTCTCTGTCTCTCTGTCTCTGTCTCTGTCTCTGTCTCTCTCTCTGTCACCCCCTCTCCCCTCCACCTTGGTACCAACCCATTCCATCAATGTTCACTTTCTCTCTTCCCCCTCCCTTCCAATTTTTCTCTGGTGAAAATTTACCTGGTCGAAGCCACATTCCACTTGGGACTCCTCTACCATTATAACTGTAGAGAAGGGTCATCCTTTTCTGCCCCTCACAGAAATCACATCTTGACTCCTGAAGACCTGCATTCAAGAAGCATACCAAATGGGTGGCCCTTTACATAGGAATATATTTTGAATCATATTTCTTAATTATCAACATTGTAGAATATGATTAATAATCAATGTAATGATCACTTCTGAATTAGCAGAGGAGGGATCCCTTCCTCATCCATAAGTAGAAGAATCTATTAGTGCTGAATGAATGAATGAACAAAAAAGGATTTATTAAGTTCTTACTATATGTCAAGTGTCAGCTAGTTGGTACAGTGGATAAAGTTCTGGGCCTGGAGTCAGGAAGACAAATCCCTGAATTCAAATCTGGCCTCAGAGACTTACCACCTATGTGATCCTGGACAAGTCCTTGAAATCTCTGATTGCCTTGAAGGTAGTTAGGTGACTCAGTGTATAGAGCACTGGGCCTAGAGTCAGGAAGATCTGAATTCAAATGTGACTCCAGACATTTACTAGCTATGTGACCCTGGCCAAATCCTCATCTGTAAAATTAGCTAGAGAAGGAAATGGCAAACCACTCCAATATCTTCTTCAAGAAAATCCCAAATGGGGTCACAGAGTCAGACACATCTGAAAGGACTAATCAAAGGTGCCAAGCATATGCAAAGTCCTGGTGATAAACACAGAAAAGCAAAGTCATCTTGAACCTCAAAGAGCTCACATTCTAAGCAAAAAAAAAAAAAAGACAACATATATAAGAGGTTTCAGCTGTAAATTAGAGGAAAAGGCCTGGTGATATTCAGTGTAAAACTGTAGAACAATTGTCAAGGCCCAGGGCCCTTAGGATGCATTGAAAATGACAAGGCATGGGGAGTTAGGGGGTATGGTAAAAGGACAGATGGTAAGGCCTTCTCATCTTTCTGGCTGGATGCTGATCTCCATCCCCTTTCCAATATTAGAAAATCCAGAATCCCTGCATTGTTGGGATTTTTGCATTGGTAGGAAGGAGGTTGGAGGTTATGTAAAGAAAAAGGAAGACATCCCTTTCCACCTGATTCCTGCTGGGTCCACCAGATGGAAATCCAGGCAGGCAGGATAAATGGATGTTACGGTATTTGCAAAGAAAGTCCACTTAGGTATTAGCAGAAATATGGTAGGGATGCTGGTGAAACAGGTTAATGTGAAAGGGTCTCTCTATTCAATCAAATTCAGAAAAAGGGGAGCAGGAAAGTGATTGTTGGGGAAACCTAAAGAGAGAAGGTGCCAAAAGAGGGCAAAAATAAGGTAAAGTTCCTGGGTTCTGCACAATACAATGAAAACATGTCCTCCTTACCTACATTTGTTGCTGATTATTCTGGAATGTATTCAGAAGTTGTGGGGCGGAGATGGAGGGGAGTGCAGATGTGTTTATAGACTTAAGGATGGAATCTAATTGAGCTCCCCTGGGTTTGTCTCCTTGTATTCAAGAGTCCCCCTGTGTTTATTCTAATGCAATTTTAGTCTGAGACTTTTTACAAATGTCTGAGGTCCACACTGAAATTTAATATGAAAAACAGTCAAGAGGGAGGAAGTCAGCATGAGAACCATGGAACTGAATAAAAAACGAAATTAGAAAACTATTTAATGAAGTGAAAAACTAAAGTGTTATTTGTCTGTGGGGAGGTTTGAAGGGCAAGAATAATAACCCCCTTTTTTCCTGGTGTTTTACAATACACAAAGCACTTTCCTCCAGCACATCTGTAAGGTGGGTCACATAAGGATTATTGCCTTCATTTTACAGGTGAAGTAACTGAGGCTCCCACAGGTCAAATGATGTGCCTTCATCAAGTCTCAGAGTCAAGGCTCAAACCCGTGTTTTTTTTTTAATTCAAGTCTAATATTTCTTCCATGATGCTGGGCTGGGAAATTCACTGTGTTCAGAGAGAGAAAATTTGCCTGTATTCCTACCAGGCCAATTTCAGGTGAGGATGAGAACTAATATTTAGTCAAACAATGGGCTTCCTTAAAACTGTTAGGGTGTGTGGTCCTCATGGTCTTCATTCTAAAGCAGCCTGCCTGACTCCAAAGAGAAGAATGATTTCCAGGGCTTCTTTAGGATTCCAGCTTACTCCAGAAGAGTTTCTGAAGGAACTGATTTGATTAATGGATTTAATATTGAAAGGAACCCTATAGATCATCAACCCTGTATATTTCCAAATCAGGGAGTTGAACTCCCCAGAGGAAAAGTGACTTTCCCAAAATCACACAGAGCTGGAACCAAACCAAGTTACTGTGATTCCAAATTCTGTAATCTTTACACTAACTCCAACTGCCAGTCATCTTCCTTATGTGCCAAACACATAATAGGTACTTAATAAATGCTTTTCCTTTCATTCACACATATAGAAACAGACGGAATTACAACATTTTTCATCCTTCATGAAGTTTTAAAGGCAATTGGAAGTTAATATTTTAAAATATGTTTCTTAAATGAGCAATATAGAATAATTTTATACTAATTTTAGCTAATTCAAAGGCTATTTTGGTTTAAAAAAAACAGGGAAATTCAGAGGTGTCTAACTCTCTAGAATTCTTCCACAACTCTGGGACAGTCACATCCATGGTAGTTTCTCAAAACACATTAATGGGTCATTTATACCCACAACACAGTCAAAAATAATCCTCAGGGGACCATGTTGGCGGACACTATTCCAGGGTACCTCTAGGCATCATTTCCCTTCAGTAAGGAACTCCCCTGGTCCATTCAAACCAGAGCCTAAAAAGTCTCTCTGCTAAAGCAAAACCCCTTTTTCTTGTAGACGTTTCAGCCTTTATTCTCACTTAAACATTACAGTGTGGAAGCTGTATGACTTTGGCCAAATTACTTATACTTCTTAAGCCTTAATTTCCTCTTCTATAAAGTTAAAGGCTTGGATGAAGTCAATTAATGAACAAGTATTTATGAATTATATTCTATGTACTGAGCACTCTCCTATAGGATGAGAATGTGGAGACAAAAATTAGAGTCACTGCCCGCAAGGAGTTTATATTATTGTGAGACTGAATTTATATAAGTATATTCACTAAATTCAAAATAAATACAAGGTAATTCAGGTGAGGAATAGAGGGAAAGTGAGTAAAAATTTCACTTAGGAGTTGGTATTTGAGCTTCATTTTGAAGGAAATTAAGGATTCTAAGGACTGGAGGTGAGGAAAAAGGGCATTCCAGGTAGGAGGCACAGCCAGTGGAAAAGCATAGAAGTGGGAGAAAAAATATCATTTGTGAGTAAGGCAAGAAGATCACTTTGTCTGGACCACAGAGTAAAGGAAGGGGAGTAATGTATAATATACCTAGAAAAGTAATTTGAAGTCAGGTTGCAAAAGGTTTTAAATGCCAAACAGAAGGATCTGTAAAGTCCTCTCTGGCGCTAAATGCCCTAACAAAGCTGGATGGCCTAAGTTCATGAAAAGATAAGAACAAACAAATGGAAAAGAACCAGTTAGAATTTAGTCTCTATTTAAGAGGCATCATTAAACATCAATAGAGTTAAGGAATATGTATGGTATTTGTTGAGTTAACAGTTTGCATGACATTCTCCTATTAATTAGGGGGCAAGAGGAAACGATTGAACTTAAGATGGTGAGGGGAATTGCTGGAGTGATTGGCATCACTTGAGTGCCTCATGGTAGGCACTTTTTTTCAGCCATATAGGCTTTTCAGCAACAGGTTGAGATAAGGGTCAGGAAGCAGCAATGTGCTAATCACAGTTTCATTACCCCAGATAACAAGTGGGCTGCTGGTGCTGCAGGCAGGCCTGGCAATGCCATAGAAACATCAAATCTTAGAGAAGTAAAGAGCCTTAGAAATTATCTAGTACAGTCCCCTTATGGTATAGAGGAGAAAAATGAGGTCTAGAGAGGTTGTAATCTATTTAAGATCACATTATTAATTAGTAGAAATATTAATAATTAATAGCTAACATTTATATAGCACTTACCATGCATTATTCTAAGCACATTAAAATTACATTTGATCTTCACAACAACCCAGGGAAGTAGGTGCTATTATTATTCCCATTTTATGGGTAAAGAAACTGAGGCAAAGAGGTTAAGTGACTTTCCCAGAATCACAGAGCTAGCTTGTGTCTGAGGACAGATTTAAACTCAGGTCTTCTTTATTCCAGGCCCAGCATTCTATCACACTACCCCTGGTAGATCTGACTGCAACCTAGTTGTCTCCTCCAGTAGAATGTGAGATCCTTTAGGTGAGGGACTGGGTATTTTTTTTTCATGCTTTCTATCCCCAGTATAGTGTCTTTTTAGTACACAGTAGGTCATTAGTAAATGTTTGTTTATTGACTGACAATTGTGCACTCTTTTCCCTATACTCCATTGTACAGTACCATCACTACCCCCCACTCTTATCCATCTACCCCCCCCCATCCCATCCATCCAGCCACCGGTAGGGGTATCCACACTGGCATACCCAGGATAGCTGCTAACACAGATTCTTAGAGCTGCATTACTAGGAAAGATAGCTGTTTAAGGAGTCAACAATTTTATTTTAATTACATTCACTAGTTCAGAGGAAAAGTCAGTACCCTGAACCAGAGAAAATACAAACAGAGAAAATGTGGAGAAAATAAAAGCAGAGAAAAAAAGACCATCAGACAGGGCTCTGATGGCCTGAATCAACTATGCACTTTAAGTACATCCCTAGATCAAAAGAGCCTTTACATCTGAGCAGTGGGGGAGCTCTAAACATATTCAGAATCTCGACCAGGGAATCACAAGATCCTTTTCATAAGCAAACGCCCAAAGCAAAATACCAACTCAGAGTATACATACACTTCTCAGACCCAGAAGGCATCACAACCCTCCTGACTGTGCCTAATTAGAAATTAGCAAAAGGTGTGAAAGTCTTCCTACAAACAAGCCTCACCTAAGCAAGCTTCCCTTAATGGGCTCCACCTTAGGCCTATTAATGGGCAGGGAAGATTTTAAATCCCAGAACTTGACACTGGAGAACTTGTCAGTCTACTTACTGATGCTTTTGTTTCTTCCCACCTGAAACAATAACCTTTGAACCAGACTTCCAGAGACCACCTCCCCCCTCCTTGAATTAATCCACTCAGGTTTGGAACTTTGCCCTAATTCTAACTATCCTAATTGCTAAATGACAAAGTATAAACTCATCTAAACCATTATATCTAGACCAGGGGTGGGGGATCTATAGCCTCGAGGCCACATGCCACCCTCTAGGTCCTCAAGTGTGGCCCTCATTCTGTCAAAGGGCTGTACTTGAGGACCCAGAGGGCCACATGTGGCCTTGAGGCCACAGGTCCCCCACTTCTGATCTAGCTAATCCCAGACACAATGTACTGTTCTTGGGACATTTATTGTTCAATCCTTCAGTCTTGTCTGACCCTTCATGAACCCCGTAAAACAACTGTCTGTGGGGTTTTCTTGGCAAAGATATTGGATTGGTTTGCCATTTCTACTTGTAATTGGCATATAATAGGTACTTAATACATGCTTTTTCTTTCATTCATTCATATAGAAGTATGGATAGAATTACAATATTCTTCCTCCTTCAATTAGAAGCTAATATTTTAAAAGATATTCCTTAAATGAGCACTGTAGAATAATTTTACACTATTTTTTAGCTAATGCAGAAGCTATTTGAGTTAACATAAATGAGAGGATTCAAAATAAAATCACAAGTACACCCAGAGGACCAGGGACACACAAGCAAAAAGTCACAATCATACTGCTCCCTGGCCATATGAAAAGCTGACAAATTAAATGCAGAGTAGATTAAATTCTGTGAGAATAACAGAATTCTTTCCGTTTTGATAATTTTGGTTATTATGGATGACACAAGGACACTTTAGAAGTAAGTTGTTTTCTTCCTGAGAATATCTCTTTAAAACTAAAGTAGTTACTGTAATGATCTAATCATAGCAAAAGAGAAAAAAGGAACTAAAAACACTTTAAGGCTTTCTTTAGGGTGCTTTTAAACATCTAGTCATTTAACTGCTGTCCATGAACATCCTCGGTATTGGTGCAATAATGATTCTGGAGTGGACTCTTGGGATGGGAAGGACATATGCCTGCCCAAGGATGTTGAGGGAATTGTTGGGTTTTTAATAATCTGGCAAGAAGATTCATGTTAGGTCTCTGCTTTTCATATGATCACAAACAATGTCACAATATAAAAAAAAACTGTACTCTCAGAAAACTCACTGAAAATCTAGAGCAAGATAGACTTTTTAAGACAAAACCCATTTGTGAGATATTTTGTCCTTCACAATAATTTACATAACCTTATTTATTGTTAATAATATCATATCACCTTATATTTGTGTGGTATTTTTGATTATCCAAAGAACATTCATATATACGATAGTATTTTTTTGGCTGTTTTTTTTTTTTTTATTTTGGAGGGCAATTGGTCACACGGATAGTTTTTGTGTTGTGTCTGAGGTCGGATTTGAACTCAGGTCCTCCTGACTCCAGGACCAGTGCTCTATTCACTGCGCCACCTAGCTGCCCCTATACAATCTTATCTTAAACTCATAGTATCTTCTGAAGTGGATAGGATCATCATCATCATCATCCCATTTTTTTTCAAAATAGGAAATGAACCTACAGAGAATTGAAGTGGTTTATGTTCAGTTAGACAATTAGCAGGGTCAAAGCTCGAATTCAAGTCTGGTTCTTTGAGATTACAAAACCAGTGAGTTCACTTCCTGCAGCAAACACTGCCATGGTCTATATAGGGTGTTTTCTTTCAATAGATGACCTCAATATGGGCCATCTTTCCAAAGTTCTACATGAAAATAAAAATAATTACTACATATATAATATATATAGTATATTTAATTTATATATTATATATAATATATTAAAAATAAAGAAGGGACATCATCACCAACTACTCCACTCACACACTTTCCTTTACAAATATATAATGGTACAGTTATTTTCCCTGGAATAGTATAGAAGAGGCAATGAAGGGATTACAGGTATAGAGGTATACATACATATACACAGAATATAAAGAATCCTCAAATTTCTTGGTGAAGGTTTAAGTCTAACTAGCTTAAACCTCCTCTCAGATATTTTGAAGAACAGACAGAGATAAATAGATAGATAGATAGATAGATAGATAGATAGATAGATAGATAGATAGATAGATAGATAGATAGATAGATGATAGATAAGTAAGTAGGTAGCATGTCAGATGTGGAAGAGTTTTATATATTTCTTTATAGAAATAACGACTTCTTGAGAATTCAAGAAACATAACACATGCTCAGGATAATTGATGAGGAGGATTATTCCTAAACTTCTCTTATTTTAAGTCATTTCATTTATAAAGGAAAGGTGTTAGAGAAGGTGAACACCATGTGACCTGATTTGTTAATAGCATTCAGTCCTCCACATTTTACTTCAAACTACCTGCAAGGTGTCATAGAGCCTAATACTCAATGAGAGTTAGGTATTATTATTACCCCCATTTTGCAGATGAGGAAATTAAGACAGAGATTATCTGACTTGCCCAGGATCACACAGTTAGTAAGAGTCTGAGGCTGCATTTAAATTGAAGTCTTCCTGATTATAGTATGAAGGATCTATCTACTATGTCACCTGGCTGCCTGAGTTTCTGACCATCCAGGAAAACATCAAAGGGATGAACACGGAGTTTTTTCTTTTCCTCTACTTGCTTATAATACTGCACTAAATGTTTAGTTCTGGGAAAAACTAATTACTAGGATCTGAGAGAATCTAGCATCTAATAGATCTCAGTGGACTTTTAATTCTGGTGGTCCCTTAACAAGAAACAAAACATTTTTATCCACTATGCTGCTTCTACTTTGTAGATAAAGAGTAAAAATGAAGAGTTCAAATAAAACCACTTATCCTTCAGATAACTCAAAAATAAAGCAGGAGTTGAGGAGTTCAGGTCTAGGTAGAAGAGTAAAGTAAGGATTTTTGCCAAGATTTTCCTCTAAATGACTTTTTTAAAGTACATAAAATCGAGTTCTAAACAAGATAATAAACAAAAAGTCACAGCCAGTTAATTTTTCATGCCCATGATATCTTCAGAGGACAGAAGAAGATGGCTGCAGGCACAGGTCAGGGTTGGCCTGGAACATAGCCTGAGATGCAGCAACAATAGTATCAGGAGTGCTCACTACCAAAAAACTGTAAGGAGGTCAAATATTTGGTCAGAAAGAGATTATAGGGGACCTCTGAATTAGCAATGAGCACAGGCCCAGGAGCCATTTGGAAACTCAGTTGTCCATTACTCAGTTCCGGTTCTTAGTTCCATGGCAGAGAGGAGTTATAGTTGCGAAGGAATAGGGGCCCTAACTAGGTAAGGACTAGAGCACAGACCAAGAGGCGGCAATCACATTTCTCCCTAGATCACACAACCTTGGAAACACAAAAACTTACAGGTCCCCAGACATAGTTGTGAAGACAGAAGAAATAAAATCCTAAAGTTCAGGATAATTACCACCACCATCACTATCCCCAAGGTAAACAAAGCCCAAGTCCAATGTAAGATCCAAAGTCAAGAAATAGGCTGGGAAAATGAGTAAATAACAAAAAAAGAACCTGATCATAAAAAGCTACTATGGTGACAGGGAAGCTCAGCATACAAACTAAGAAGAAAATGACTTTAAGATACTTACAAGCAAAGCCTCAAAGAAAAGTACAGATTGGATACATTCTCAACAAGAATTCCCAGAGGAGCTAAAGAAAGAGATGAAAAAAGAGCAAAAACAAATTAATCAAAGAGCAATAAAGGAAAAAAATGGCAAAGAAATGAGAGTAATGCAAGAAAATTCCATTATGTTGGGATGATCTCAAAGAAAAAAATGGACAGATAAGAAAAAGGAACGTACCAGGAAAAGGGGGAAAGGGGAAGAAAAATACAGGAAATTATCTCACATAAAAGGTACACAAAGAAGAGATTTTATAAAGGAGGAGGAAATAGGGAAGAATTACAATGTTTAAACCTCTCTCTCTCACTCTTTCTCTCTCTACACACACACACACATGCATGCACACATGCACACACAAACACACACATACAGTTTGGCATAGAAATTCACTTTGCCCAACAAGGAAGTTGGAGGGGGAGGGGTTAAGAAAAAAGGGAGGGATGATAAGAAAGAGGGTAGATTAAGGGATGCAACGGTCAGAAGTAAAACATACTTTTGAGGCAGAAAAAACTGGGAAGACTTAAATGAGTCAATACACGGTGAAGTGAGCAGAACTAGGAGAACATTGTTCAAAGTGATATCAATATTTTAATGATAATCAACTGTGAAAGACTTAGCTACTCATCAATACAATAATCCACAATAATTCTGTCCACCTCCAGGGACAGAACTGGCAAACTGAATGTAGATTGAAGTATACTTTTTTCACTTTATTTTCCTTGCCTTTTTTTCCATGACATGGCTAATGTGAAAATATGCACTGTATGACTTAAAAAAAAAAAAAGAGGAGTTGCAGTCAAAATTTCAGATAAGGTAATAATAAAATTAATGTCAAGAGAGACAAATAAGGAAACTATGCTCAAATGTGCACTAGACAATGAAAAATATAATATTATTAAATATATATGTACTAAGTGATATAGTGGGTAGATTTTTTAAATAAAGGCACATGAAGTACAAAAATGCATTGATAATAACACAATACTCTTTTCTCAGAGTTGTATAAAGCTCTTACTATCCTCAAAATTGTTTTACTTCCCAGTGGATATTTTTCTCTGAATATTTAATCTAGTCCAACTGTTTGCTGTTCCCATCTTCGATTTCTATAGTATCATTATTAGTTCCTCATGTATATATTCATATATAGTTTAATGTCATTATGTTATGTTTTCTCACACATTCCATCTTCTAAATCTATAGTTTTGTAGATTTCTTATATTTTTCCATGCACTGATAGTTTCATGTGTCTAGTGATTTTCAGGATTTTTTAAAAAGTCAATTAAATCTTTGGTTGCGATAGATATAGTGCCCAGAACGAGGATAATGACAATCCTTTTGTACTCTTCACAATACCTTTATTTTATGTTTATAAATATATTTATTTTGTACTCACATAATATCTTTAAAATTAACAAGATTTGGCAAGCATTTGGATAGAGTTAGTAAAAAACAAAGAGGAACTGAGAACGAATCCAAGGTTGTAATGACTGGAAGGCTTGTAGTAACTTCGATAGAAATAGAAAAGTTGGGAAGAAGAAAGGTTAGTCAGTTCTGTTTTAGACATGTAGTATTTGAGATGTTCATAGGACAATCAGTCGAAAATATCAAATATGCTATGAGCAGTGCAAGACTGCACCTCTCACACTCATACAACACACACACACAGTAAGGGAATTTTCATATCAATAATGAACATACTAATATAGTGTAAGTTAAACTACCAAGAGCCTGTGCCATCAAGGGAATTATGAACTCAACAGCATATGAGTCTATCAATAATGATATCTATATTATGAAACAGAATTCTTAATGCCAGTTCTAGAAATATGAGGCATATAATTATTTCTATAAAAAACTATTATAGTGGATTATAATTAATACCTGTTCTAAACCCAGCAGGACCTGCCTAGGCCTAGATACAAGAGTACATATATGGCTAACATGGCAATATGTTCTGCATGATTTCACATCTTTAATTGATATCTTATTATTTGTCATCTCAGTGAGTGGCGGAGGGAAGGGAGAGAATTTGAAACTCAAAATTTTAAAAATAAAAGAATGTTCAAAGTATTTTTTTAAAAAGGGATTTTTAAAAAGAGTACATGGACTTCTTAACTCCTTGAGAAAGGAAAAGTGAGGGGAGATTGAGGGAAGGGGAGCGGAAAATCCAGGCTTCTGCTTTTTGACACGACTCCAGATCAGAGCAGATCCAACACAACAAACAGGGCTGAGAGGGAGAGATGCTCAGACTTCTCCTGAACTAACAGAAAGAAAAAGAAGAAAATCAAGAACGGTGGCACCAAGCTCCTAATCCCACGGTATCTGGCAGACAAGAGAGGAAAAGTCGGAGCAGAGCCACCAGACACCTACTCCCTCTGCACTGAGAGAAGAGAATTTAGGAGAGTGAGGCAGATAGATCCAAAAGCCAATCTTCAGCAACCCTGAATGCTGATTCAGGTCAAACTAGGTCGCCTGTGCCCCCTCCTGATCAGTGTTTATCCATACTGACAGTTCCTTATGATAAAAATCATTTTCTGAAGGATGAAAGTTGAATATCTATTAAATTATGAATGGAGACTCCTCTTCCTTCCTGGGCATCACAGTATTTCATCGACTTAGTGCTGCACTGTCATCCCTCAGAGCTTTGGAACAGCTGTATAGAAGTGGATGATGCAACTTCATTAGGCAAATTGGAAAGATAGTGAATGTCCTCATCCCTGAGCTTACTGTGTGTTTATGTCTAGGTCGAGGTAGTTAGGTGGTGCAGGGCATAGAGCATTGGACATGAAATCAGGAAGACTTGAGTCCAAATTTAGCCTCAAGCACGTGCTAGCTGTGTGACCCTGAGCAAGTTATTTAACCTCTGTCTGCCTCAGTTTCTTTAAATGTAAAATGGAAATAATAATAGCACCTCCCTCCTAGTTTATTGTGAGGATCAAACAAGACGATATTCACAGAGCACTTAGCACAGTGCCTGATATGTTAATTAATAGATCCTTATTTTCCTCCTTCCTTATCTATTCATCTTCATGGTAGAACAGAAGAGACTTCAGAAATTGAAATTTTGGAAGTGTATGGATTGCTCACCATAAGGTATGGTGAAGTTTGACTTCAGTGGGACCCTAGAACAGAAACTCCAAGGAAATAATCATCAGACTAGGGCATTCCCTGGCTGAGAAGATCTTACACTTTGAACCCCATGTTGGGGACATGAGAGGCCTCAGTAGCTGAGACACTAAGAGAACAAGACAGGAGAAATGAGGTGGAAGGTTTTTGTTGACCCTTGGCCAAGTTTCCTGCCTTTTCCACGAGAGTAAGAAAACACAATTTTTCATCTACTCTATTTTGAGTTTAAAAAAATTTTTTTAATTAAAAAAAAGTCTAGGGGCAGCCAGGTAGCACAGCGAGTAAGAGCACCAGCCCCAGTGTCGGGAAGACCTGGGGATCGAGTCCAGGCTCAGACACTTAGCACCCACCCAGAAACACCTGGCCCTGTAACCTTGAGCAAGTTACTTAACCCCGATTGCTTTAAAAAAAAAAAAGTCTAGAATTTTAGTTTAGCCAGAAGCTAGAGATGGCAGAAACTGCAGCTGAGTAGTTTCCAGTAGAACATCATCTGAAAGGAGATGCTTTGTTTCTAGCTTAAGCAACGTGCTATGGAGAGGCTTCAGCAGAGATCCATCAAGGGAGTGTTGTTCGGCAGTGAAGCCCATGAGTCTGCCTAATTAGTGGCCACCAGACGCTATAAGAACAGGGTGGTGCAGACTCAGTGAGAGCAGCATGAAGAGAATTCTAGAAGGCATCAGTATTCCTATGTTATAAGAGGCAGGAGTTTCCCCTCCCTATATATATATATACCCTGAAAACACATTTCCCCTACCATTTTCCACTTGTGTGTATTTGTAGGAAAGTATATCTTTTATTTATGAAGGAAATGTTTTGCTACTGCTTTTTAACCATACTGCTTCATTCAATGCCATTGCTTCTAACTAACTGTATCTTCTGGTTGACTATTAAAGGCAAATACATTGGTGGGGGCTGAGTTATGATTTTATAGACAAGAGCAGGGCTTCTGAAACTTTTTCCACTCACACCACCCCTTTTCCTGTTTTAGCAGCATTTATTGGCATTGCATGGCCTGAGGACATGTGCAGTACAAAGTGACACGCTTTGTGTTCAGAAACAACCCTCAAACCCATGGCCACTGGCACTGTACTGACAAAACATAGATGGGAGATGTAGGGATTGTTACTGTTTTCATAAGCATCCAAACAACCAGACGGTATCTGTTATCTAATATGCAAATACAAAGGAAAATAAGGGATCAATTCTTAATTAAGACTCAAAGAAAGTGAAATATCAGGCAAACTTTATCCTATTCTCTCCATTCATGGGTTAATGATATACATCATCATGCTACAGGGCTATGGTGGAATGGACAGCATGCTTTGAATTTGGAGGGCTAGTTTTGGAGTTACAGGAGTTCAAATCCCAGTTCTGTCACTTATTCCTGTGCAATCTGAGGCAAGATACAACCTCAGTAGGACTCCTCTGTAAAATTAGGGTATTCAATCTGATAACTGTAAAGTCCCTAGACCCATGATCTTCTTAGCATATAATTATGCCTTCTACATTGCCAAATATGGAAAGGTCTAAAAGAAACCCAAAACACTCTTTATATTGATGGGTTGATGCCTACCACATTGTCACCACAATAAGAGTTAATGATGCCCCTTAACAGATTAGGGAATAATGCTCAAGAATGGATTTCTCTAAAAATGGTTAATCACCATGGTGAGAAGGAACATCACAAGGGCAATGGAACAAATGTCGTTCTCTTTTACTTGCTTTACTTCCATTCTTCTTGAAAAATACCCAGAATGACTGTGTAAACTAGCCTAGTTCATTAGTCCCACTCCCATATTATCTAAAGCCCTTTTAACAGAAACATTTTGAAAGAAAAATCAAATAGTCGTCAAAGTCACTTCAGTGAGAATCATATGTTGACTCCTCTCAATCAGATCCAAGTACCATATCCAAAAATTCATTGAAGTTACTCATTTAGTTACTCTCTTTAATGGCAAGATACAGACTAAGTGTTGAGGGTAAAGGGGAAGAAGGCCAAGATCTTAGAAAATAATATAGAAAGGAAAAATATTCCAAGTTACAGCAGTCACTAAATGTCAAAAAAAGAGAGAGAGAGAAGGAAGAAGTGAAGGCATAAGCTAGCAAATTTATTCTAAACAGTGAGATGGAAGATCTTTTCAGGTGTCTGTTCTGCAATGACATTTTGACTATTATAGCTAAAAAGAAAGATAGAATATGACACTAGGCCATGGAAGATAAATTAAGCTCCATCACAGGAAATGGTATCTGAATCATCTGTTTCTAAAAGAGAGTCTCATACACATAGTGCTAAAATATGTTGGGATAAATAAAAAGTTAATGACAACTTAGAAATTACAGGTTAACTGGACAAGTTTGTATGATGAGAGAATATTCTTGTTTCATTTTTGTCTTTGTATTCCCAGGTGCTTAAAACAATGTCTGGCACATATAGTAAGTACTTAATAAATGCTTGTTGAATTGAAATGAGTTATTACATAGATATATTTCACCTTAATATTCCTGAAAAGATGACTGAAAAGAGAATTTTCATAAATTCAATCACATTTTCCCATTGGATTTCAATGTAACATTGTTGATGTGTACTCCAAGGGGGGAAAAAACATCTTGTCCTGGAAGCATAAAAGAAAACATATTTATGAATGCAATAAACTTTTAAAATTACATATCTTAAAGAAGAATAATCATTTAAATAATGATAATGTTTAAATCAGAAAAAATGGGAATACTTTGCTAAGACACCATGACAGAAACTTCGTTTCTCTCAAGCTCAATGTATTCTAGAAGTAGATGTAGTCTGTGTGTTGCCTGGCCCTTGAAAATCAGCCTATGGTTCTACGTCTTTACTTTTCACAATCACCCCCCTCTGGTTTTGGAGGGATGTCTGGTTTGTCAGATATCAGTGTTTCATCAGAAGAGATTTTTAAAACTAGCTAAATTTAAACATACAAAAGAATGATCCATCTTTTTTCCACATGGAACCCCAGAGGCCAATTATCTTAGATCATTTTGGTCACATGAGACTAGCTAGTCAAAAGGATGATAAAAATGCAGTCAAGGATTGGGATCCATCTACACCAGGCTCCTGGAATAGTTTCTTTCTAACTGGAACATTTCTGCTTCTCCTTTTATTCAGCTCTTACCTACATGGCAAAATTGACTGATTAGAGATCAATGTTACACAGTCTTTAAGTCCTTTGTGCTTCTGGTTGCAGAAGGAATATGTTCTTTGTGTTACCAGTTGTAAAAAGGAAGACAAAGGAGTCAGAGGCCAAAGTCTATTGATCTCCATTCCTAAAGTCAACTCTATGGTTTGGTTTGGTTTTTCACATCAAGAAAGACTAGTTAATTTGCAAACAAGCACACCAATGCCATGATCTTTCTCTGGATGGCTGTTTATTGATAAATTCATTAGGAATACTTGTTTACTCTAATTTTAAGATCAACCAAGAACTCACTTGGATAGAAACAATCCATTAGATTGTGAGCTTCTCAAGGGCAGTAACCATCCTTTGTCTTTCTTTGTATCCCCAGCATTTAGCACAGTATTTTACAAATTGTAGGTACCTAACAAATGTTTATTAATTAACTGATTGATGTCAGAGAGGAGTCAAACTAAATTATGCATAATAATTAATCTATGGTATTGTGTGTCTTTGTGACAACTTTGTATTTTTATTTTGTTTAAATGTCTTCTTAATCAGTAACACATGAATACATATTCTTTTGGTGTTTTAACAAATAAATTCTTGGTTTCTAATCTCTTTCCTGCATGAGAGTATCCTGGGTATATTTCTGAAACTGATTGAGCCATGGTGTAGAAGCATAGTAAGCCCCACCTCCCACCCAATTCCCACATTAAGGAAAATATTAAGAAAAAATATTATTTCAGTCTGAAGTTCTTTGGGATTTATCTGAATAAAATAAACTTTGGCAGTAGTTGATTCAATGTCAAGATGGTGTCCTGGTCTAAAATCCTTTTTAATACCCTTATCAGAAGCCTAACAAGTGTTTAAATGGAGACTAAGACAAATTAGGAAGGGTGATGACTGATAACTGGGGCTAGAGCACCTTTGATTAATCTACTTAAGAGTAGTGCTACTTTCCCCACCCTTTACTGAAAGGTTTTCAAAAAATGATTCTCCAGGGTGGGCCTAGTAGCTAAGCTGTTAATGTTCAGTTTAAGTTACTCAAAAAAATCTAATCCAAGCTTTGCTCCTTTGTTTAATCTTAACTGTTATATTTTGTCTTTGTTTTTACCTCTACAAATTATGATTAGAGTAAAAGTTAGAGTCTCTTGAGTCAAAGAGATTTTAAAAAGCAAAATTGATCCCTGTCCTTTTATTTCTATCTCTGTCTGCCTCTGTCTCTCTGTCTGTCTGTCTCTATCTCTCTGTCTATCCCTCTGTCTCTGTCTCTATGTCTCTGTCTCTCTCTGTCTCTGTGTCTCTCTGTCTCTTTCTCTATCTCTCTGTCTCTCTCTCTTGTCTCTCTGTGTGTGTCTCTCTGTCTCTGTGTGTGTCTCTCTGTCTCTGTCTCTGTCTCTCTCTCTCTGTCTCTCTCTGTCTCTCTCTGTCTCTCTCTGTCTCTGTCTCTCTCTCTCTCTCTCTCTCTCTCTCTCTCTCT
>NW_027185764.1:45449136-45451675 GCF_028583685.1 Petaurus breviceps papuanus | reverse complement strand
TCTCTCTCTCTCTCTCTCTCTCTCTGTCTCTCTCTCTTCCCCTCCCTTCTCCCCATTCAAGGATGCTTGGATTTAGGTAGTAACGCATTTGTCTCTGACAGACTTAGACCAGATTTGTTCAGAGTACTGATTTGTTTCTTCTACAACATAGGTTTATTTTATAAAGGCAGTGAAGTTTCAAGGTCATTTGCACACATCTGAGCAAAAGCTGGCATTCCAGGGCATTCTGTTCTCTTACTTGTGGACCATGGACCCTTAGAAGCTCCTCAAAGATACTGCAGTAGAAAGGGAATGTCCAATATAAAAAAATGCCTTCTAAATATCCTCACAACTCCCTCCCTTGCTCCCTTTCACCATCCCTTTGTCTGAGGTAGCAATTTACAGGAGAATTAGACAGGGCAGTGATGCAAAGCAGTCAGCCCTTTATTTGGCATGTTAACTCACAAGGGAAGGCTCTCGGACAACTGGAAGTATCCAAGGGAATGATGAGTGAGGGCAGGGCAAGTGCTAAAGCCGGAATCAAGAGAAGCAAGGGACGCAGGATCCAGTCATAGATACAACTGAAACAAACCTCCAACCTGAAGGGGACCAGAGAAGGAAGATTTTCACTGTTGTTTAATCATTTTTCAGTCATGTCTGACTCTTCATGACCCCATTTGGGATTTTCTTGGCAAAGATACTGGAGTAGTTCTCAATTTCTTTCTTTAGCTCATTTTACAGATGAGGAAACTGAGGCAAATAGGGTTAAGTGACTTGCCCAAGGTTAAAGAGAGAGTACTTGTCTGAGACTAGATTTGAACTCAAGAAGATGAATCTTCCTTACTCCAGTTCTGATGTGCTATCCATTGTACCACCATCCTCTATTTTTTTTCAAGTGCTTTATATACATTTCATTTGGTCCTCATTCAACCACTACAAGATAGGTGCTATTATCATCCCCATTTTACAGATGAGGAAACTGAGTTTAAGAGAAATTAAGTGATTTACCCATGGTCATACAACTAGAAAGTGTCTGAAACAGGATTTGAACATGGATTTTCTGGCTTCTAAGATCAAGAATTCTACAGGATCATAGGCATAGAGCTGAAAGGGACCTTAAAAGGAAATCTAGTCCAATTCCCTCACTTTATAGAGGAGGAAGCCAAAGCTCAGATTGGTTCAGGACAAGGTTGAAATTGCTTCCCAGCAGATAGACTGCTTTAAATATATCTTCAGTATTTCTCTTCCACATATAATCTGGAGATGTGTTTTCTTTTTTCTACTCTAAGTTATTTGCAACATGCTGATAAGCCTTAAAGATCTCTTTAAATTTAATTTCCTGGGAAACCTTTATCTTATAGGAAATTCGCACTTGGTTTGTAAAAAAGATTCAGATTTAATAGCAAAGATACACCTCCAAAGTGATATTTAATGGAGATACTTTAAGGTAAAGATGGTACCTAATATTAATTCAATCTAAAGCATAATAGATCATTACCTATTTAATAATATCTGATCATAATATATGGAAATTAAGAAATTTCACAAAATCAGCTAAAAAGCCTCAAACAGACTTTCCACAGAATAAAGAAATATGAAATTGAATAGCATAAGGCTCCACTAACTTGAACCCTAGAGGAATATCATTTCTTCACAATAGTTCTTCAAGATCTCTTCACAGAAAGACATTTAGAATGGCCATGATCTCTAAGCTACAATGTCATTATTCCCTGGATGACACTAGCATTAAGCAATACAACAGGAAAGTCCTTTTTTACCTTTATAAAACTCCCAGTAGGTTGGCAGATTAACTTACAAAATTCCTTTAATTATCATAACTGAGTTGTTACTAAAGTTTTCTTTAAACCTTGTTTAGTCTCTTACTATGCTTATTAAATGCAACTGACACCAACGGTGAATAATTTAACATTCTACCTTGATTTACTCTCAATTGTACACATTTTATAGGTTTTCCCAGTGTATTTTGCAGCAGAAAGTTAAGATCCAGGGATAATGGGCGGTGGGGGGAGACCTCCCAATTTTTGCCTAATGATTATCCTATTTGAATCTTGCTAGCTTATTTCACAAGCAGGATGTAAGTGAGCAAGCATAAATTGCCAATGTTTACACCTAGAAAGATTCACATAGTTCACATAATATTTCTAATTTTTCCCCCTGAAGGTATACAGTGTGAAAAAAGAAAAATGTTTCATGGCTCTCCTGGTTAGATAGATGTGCTAATAATCTGGGTCAGGGAATCTGCTTCTACTTTCAGCAGCTCCAGGTGGATGGCAGTGTTTAAGAATGTTATTCGGAAAGGTGGGGCAGAAGGTCTGCCCCTTCACACAGAAAAGCACAGTCACAAGCATCTAGATGGTAATTATAGATTTCCATCCCCATTACTTATGAAAGATTAAGCTATTAATGGCAAGGAAATAAAAATAAAAATCCAGGGATTTGTTCCTTAGCTAACTACAAATAAGACAGAAAAGGAAGAAAAAGGAAGGAG
Organism: Petaurus breviceps papuanus; assembly: GCF_028583685.1. Classification (NCBI taxonomy): domain Eukaryota; kingdom Metazoa; phylum Chordata; class Mammalia; order Diprotodontia; family Petauridae; genus Petaurus; species Petaurus breviceps. The sequence goes on along the minus strand of NW_027185764.1, from coordinate 45,449,187 downwards.
GGGGGGGAAGGAGGGAAGGAAGGGAGCAAGGAAGGAAGGGAGGAAGGAAGG
>NW_027185764.1:45440888-45449036 GCF_028583685.1 Petaurus breviceps papuanus | reverse complement strand
AGGAAGGAAGGAAGGAAGGAAGGAAGGAAGGAAGGAAGGGGAGAGGACAATAAAACATAACAACTTCAATTATTCTAACATTAAAAATATAATAAACATATAATCAAAGACTAATATCTTAAAATGATGTTCATCATATAGAAGCATTAATAAATGTTTTTGTGATAATAGATTATAATGTATCATCAAAGCTACAGTTATATTATAGAGATTCTCATTGCAAATGTTGGTGCTAAGCTATCTGATAAATCTAAGTAAATTCAAATTGTTCTTTGTGATAAAGTCTAGTACCTCAAAACCCCAACCTTCTAAGTTTGTTTTTCTTCCTACCACTGTGACAGCCTCTTTTCTGTTCCTTTTCCCTTTCCACTACTCCATCTTAGGCAAAACCAGAGTGGAAGAGATGATAGCATCAGTCTTGCCCAGTATAGTCAAATAACTGAAGGATTCAATTCAGCAAAAGCATATTAAGCCCTTACACAATGCAAAGCCCTGTGCTAGGCATTGAGGATAGAGTGATGCACAGCAACATAGTACCTTTCCTCAAAGAGCTAATAGATTAATAGAAGTCTAAGATTACCACCTAAATATAATACAGGTTTGAGAGAGATACATGCATATAAATGGTTGGAGAAGTACAAGCAATTGGGGAGTTTGGAATTTTCTCTAGCTCTGGGAATCCAGAAAGGTCTTATTAAAAGGGAGGCAACTTATTTATGCCTTTAAGGAAGGGAATATGTTAACAGGAGGCCATGGTCAGAGTCTATTCCAGAGATTAGGGACAATGTGTTTAAATGTATAGATAGAAGAAGATAGGACAATACTGGGGAAAGCTAAAAGTCTGGTTTCTGGAGGATATAAAATATATGAAAGGAATTTGGAGAATGGTCTAGGTGGAATGTTATTGTGACATAAGAAATGATGAAATAGACAGTTTTAGAAGAACCTGGGGACATTTCTATGAAGAGATGCAAAGATAAGTGAGCAAAACTACAAGAATTATGTCTACAATTGTAACAACATTATGGAGAAAAACAACTTTGCAGGACTTTAGAACTCTTATCAACACAACGATAAACCATGATTTCAAAAGAATGAATATGAAAAATGCTGGGCTATGCCTACATATTGAAAATTTTATTTGGGTGAGGGGGTTAAATTTACTTAATGGAGGATATATAAAGAAATTTTAAAATAAAGAAATGTTTCTATGGTCGAGGTGGGGGGGAGTGATATAGTAAATCCTGAAAAAGGAGAATTAAAAGAACATCAATAAAACATTATAAAACACACAGAAGAGAAAACACAACAGTTCAGAATTGAACAGAGTCATATACAACAGGGTTTTTTTTAATAGTTTCATATACAGTCCTCCTTTCTATTCTTACTTGTGTGTTGAAATGTGTTTATTGATGCTTGTTAATTTCATAATAGAAAGAAGAAGAAAAAGAAGAAAAGAAGAAAAAGAAGAGAAGAAGAAGAAGAAGAAAAGAAGAAGAAGAAAGCTGTGGAACTAATGAGAGTTAATGACAGCAGGAGGTAAACTGGACAAAATTGACTGGAATGATTTTGCACAACATGGCGGCAGTGTGACATATTCGCTAGAGAGCTGACTTCCTAGTCAAAAAGACCTGGGTTCATATTCTGCCCCTGACACATACTTGTTTGTGACCCTAGGAGTTTTAGTCACTCAACCACCTTAACCACTCAAGTAGGTTTTTGAAGACCAAGCACACCAAGTGCAAGGGCCAAACTACATTAGTAAGCATTTCGATTTAGTGTTCCCTATTAATTAACAAGAATTTATTAAGCTTTTGCAGTGAAATCACAGGTCTGATCCATGGAGGAAAAACAGAGTAATAACAAGGTAGTTGTTTCCCCTTCCCCCATCAGCACAATTAACCCAACCAACAAATATATTTTGCTAAAGGAAAAAAAAAACTCCTAGAAGAAGGTCATGATCTAAAATGCTAAGATCTTCTAAGAAAGAGATCCGTGAGGTCAGTATTAGCATAACAGTTCAGTAGCTTTCACAGCCATTAGTTTTGATCTGTGGAGATAATGGATGTAATTCCTATCCCCTCCTTTAAATATACAGTTATAAAAACTTGTGTTCCAATTTGACAACAAGCAACTTCACATATGCCAAAGGACATGCAATCAATCATAACCCAAACAGGAAAGAGAGGGTCAGTTCTGACTTAGGTAAAGTTTAGTGAAAAGCCAGCAGATCAGTGTGATTATGGCCAGATCAATGATGCATAGTTCTGAGGAGGTTTACACAAGAAATGGCCTTAAGATGCAGCTCTGAGGAGCAGGTAGGTCAGTGTAAACATAAGCATAGTGTCCAGGATGTGGGGCCCCCGTGGGCCCAGAAAGAACCTGACCAGATTGTCTAAGTGAAAGAAGTCATCCACTGAAGCATTTCTTGACTGCATTTCAATCCCAACTATAGCAGCCAAGTCACAAGCATTCTGGTAAGTATCTTGCATGAGAAGAGATCAGTGCTAAAATACAAACTCAGTCAGGAAAACTATATAGGTTATTACTAGAACCCAAGAAAAGATTTAATAATGGGTAACTAAGAATCTTGCTTTGAAACATGTAACTAAAAAGCTAAAAGAATAACTAAAGTCTTTCAAAGTCTTCTGCTAATTCAAGAAAAACTTAGAAAAAGTGATAAAGTGTAGAAGTTTATAATAACGTGAAACTAATTTAGAAAGTTTTAATTATCTAATAGACTTGATTATGCTACCAAAGTCTTGAGATCTGATTTTTGAAAATAACAAGCTTGATGACCAAATGGATGTTTTGTTTTTTTTAATATGGCAGTAACTTGTCAATAAATAGGAAACACAGCATCCTTGACACCACTAAGGAATTGAGTTTTTAATCAGTTTAGCCTAACTGAATTTCCATGTACAGGAGGAGAATATATTTTCAGCCCAAAGACACAAAGCAACTTCTTCTGTAACCACTGCTGGGCCAACTTTCCTGAATAGTAAAAGGACAATGAAGACTTTCCTCACATTGTCTCTTCATAAAATGGAAAAGTTTACTCTAACATAAATTTAAACAAGACCCCAGACTTATAAGCAAAGAGGAAAAATAATGGAATTCAGAAACTTATAAAAAATGCCTAATCTCCCATTTTGACATTTGACATACTCTACACAACTAACCCAAGTTAGGCCTGTTACATATTATTTCTTTTCTCAGTATTGCATTTGTTCATACTTTCTTTGATTTCTCACTAATAATTGAACAACTTGATAATGTCTGTGACAGCTTGCCAGGACCAAACCCCACTATAATTGTGCCACTCTCCTCTTATTCAAAATTAATTTAAATACTCAAACAGCATACAGTAGAGAGGTTTGTGATTACTATATTGGGAGGGGGGGAAAAGCAACAAGTGTGAGTTCTAATCATATCACTCCTATCTTGCTAGAAGCCCTTTGACGGAATCATTTAACTTCCCAGTGTGCTTACCAAAACTTCCCACCACCATCTCCAATCATTATTCTAATATGTATCTCTTTCACAAGCATTTAACGCATATTAACTAATGGCTAAAAGTATTTGGGGAACTCAGAGGCATAATTTAAAGTTAAATTCTTCATTAAAAATAATGCATACTGAAAAAAATATTCTCCTATACATTTTGCAAATGCCCCTAACTCCTTACTACTTTTCTCCTATTTGCCATGCAAAGCAAGTGTATATTGCCTTGCATCATATTAGTCAAGTGAATTTTGCAATGGTATGGCAGGTGCCACAGTAAATTTCAAGGTTCCTGAGTGCATGTAATGTTCCAGTACTCCAGGGGACTGGGGAAAACACAAGCTGTTTTCCATGGAAATGTCCTTCATAATAAAGAACAAAGAAGAGTAATAAATAAAATATATGATACATAACCAGAATAGTTTTTAAATAGAATGTTTTTTGAAAAATTTCTAAGCCTCAGCAGTTTTCAAAGAGTGCTTCCAGGGGCCACTTGCACTAAAGAAAACATCAAATAAAAAGGATTGACCATTAAGTTAAAAAACATGATTCATTTTATCAACTTCCTTCAGGCTTCCTATACTCCTTCTCAAAAATTGTACAAACTGCGTGAGACTGTGCGTGTATTAAATTACACCATTACGTCCTTGGAGGAAAGGTTTTCTATTATTCAGGCAAGGAACTATCTTTGCCCAACCATGACGGATTCACAGCCAGCTGATCTAGAATTCTGGGTGTTGAACATAAGCCGGTCAAAACCCTAGGAGATGAAAACAATTACAGAGAGTTTCACCGTTGTAATCTCTTGGGCCTACAATATTGTGAAAACTTGGTGAAAGAAAGAAAATGTTATAGTTATTTATGTGGTTTGCTCCTTCAAGGAAGTGATTGTTACCTAATATGAAAGTACCTTAAATTCTAATCATGTATTAGGTCTCCTCTTTTTTTGGTAATATTTCTGGATTCATTTATTTTCTTGCACTTAACTTCCTTTTTCTTATCTATCAAAGACACATACAGAACAGAGGATTATTGTAGGCTAGATCTACAAAGTAGCTCTCAAATTATTATTCATACCCCAAATCATCTCTGAGTAGGTATGAACGATGTTATTAATGCATTTTAAACTTAAATACAAAATAAGAAAAGAAAAAAAGTACTGCCATGTATACAGCAGAACATAACAGTGGATTTAAAATATACAGCCTCCCACATTTTAAAAAATTCTTAATTTTCTATAATTCTAGATGCTCTGCCATCCTTTCTTGGGGAAAAACTATTTGGGGGGGGTTGTCATCTCTTTTAGGTGAAATATATATATATATATATATATATATATATATATATGTATACTCTCCTGAAGAGTATAATGGTCACATGCCCAAGTTTCCTTTATGCATTGATGCAGAGTTCTAGGGTCCTCAACTTCTTCCAAACCAGCTGAACCAAAGGATGCTAATAGATTTTTACTTAAAGCAGACTGAACAAGTGTACCAAGTGACTTATCCCAGCTTTTTTTAATAACAGAACTAAAACAGAGCAAACTGCTTTTTTAAATCAACAGTCAAGCCAGGAAACAATTCATGCCAAGAATTGGAATATTAGTCACAGCCCTATGACCTCTCACCTTAAGTGATAAAATACACAGGTCAAAATTGACAATACATACTCATGGCTGATCATGGCTGCCTGTTATTGATCCAGGGAGAAAAAAAACTTTGCAGGAAAAACATTGCTCTGAATTACAAACATCCACTCTCCTGAGACCCAGCAGCTCTCTGGGCTTTTCCCTCTGGAACTAGAAAGCCAGAAGTGAGTACAGCTAGTATTTAATATCAAGTGAATGTGCTGCTTAATCAATACTATTCTGCTTTTGTTCCACGATGTGGAAAGCAGTGTCTATTCATTCAGCAAAGGTTAATGCCAAGGGTCAAGTGATTTCACACTCTCTGTAGGATCCACAACATTTCAGTAGTTCAGATGCCTTGGACAATGATGTCTCCGTCGGGCTGATTTATTACCACTCTAAGGCCCTGCTTAATACTGAAGTGCTATCTTATGATAATACCTCAGAAAATAGCCCTGATAAAAGAGGAGGCAATAATTACCTACATTTTGAAGTAATGTCTTCATTTCTAACATCCTATAAAGATGTAGGGTCCATTTAGAATGACCTGCTTCTTGTATTAGCAAGTCAGTTAGACTAGATATTATCAGGGACTATCTGTTTTATGAAAATATCAGGCAAAAGAAATTCAGTGCCTCTCTATTGAGAAAAATGTAAATTGGAAGTAAAAGTAAGGCAACACAAAATTTAACATATATATTAGAGAAAAAGACCAGGCACTGACTTATTAAAAATCTTTTTTCTCATGTTTGGACAAAGCAGGGAAAGAAAAGAAAGGAAAGAAAAAGAAAAGGAAGAAAGAAAAGAAAAATTATCAAACCCAGAGATAAATACAACTATATATGAAGTCATGGCTATTAAACAAGTGAGGTCATAAAGATGGCACTAGTTACATAGATTACTACGGTATTGGATTTTTCTCTCCTTGAACACTTTGAGCACTAAAGTAAGTGGCTAGAGAGGGCTCCCTATAAGGTCTTTTTAAATAGGTCTCTCTCCGAATGACATTAGATGAGGTCATCGTTTTAAACCAGCCTGCATTTGACTTTGTCATGGGGTCCATTTTTTTTTACCACCTTCGTGTCCCTGATTATTATTCAGCAATGTCTTATTCCAGATGTGTTTTATATAATGAAAGAAGTTCAAGTGTCACCAGGCAAACAGCGTGAGAAGAATTAATTGGAAGGCTTATCACAGGAAAGTCATTTAGAATCCGGCTCTCCTTAATATATTGGTGGATAGCAAATATAGCAATCAATTAATGAAATAAAATAAATTCTGCAAATCCGTGTGAAGACGTCCTATCATTATAAGTAGGAGGCTATTTGGAATGGTTAATTACCCCCTATATCAGATGATTACCTTGTAAAATTATGGTATTTGATTGTTCAGGACCCCCCCCCTTCTATGCAGGAACATTTCCCCAAACTATTTTAAATGAATATGTAATCATTGTGTTAATAATGTAATAGATGAGGAAATTAAGAACACATTTTCTTATGTATTTGATTTTGGAACATTGCTTTTTATCATCTTTGAAATATTTTATTCACTTAGGTGCCTCTCTTGCTGTTATCAAATTATTTAAGAGTATGAAGTTCGCTGGCTTCCCATTTAATGGATGAAGATAATCCTAGAATTATTTTCCAAAGGGAATGCAGAATAAACCCTTTGCTTAAGTGCCTGTGATAGAGGGTGAAATAAAGCTATAACTAATTGCAAAACCTCCAAGAAAACAATATGTGGCAAAAGCAGGAAGAATAATTATATTAGTTTATTTCTTATGATAGTATATGTGATCTAGTCACCATAAAGACTGCATGCCAGGGTCAAATACTCACCCACTTCAAGATCCTTTCGAGGTACTTCATGTGAATTGTTGACCTTCATCAATAGTATAACATCTTCCCAAAGCATATTCTGGGATAACAGTATTCTAAGTTCAAAACATTTTCCAGAAATTTTAATTAAGTATATTCAGATATGTGAATTAACAAGCCTAAACTACAAGTACACAATTTTTCTCCTGCAGAAATGAAATAAATAATCCTAGACCATTCATAAAACACAAATGACTAGATCATAACTTAGGTCTATATAGCATTTTATAATATCATCTCTAACATACACAACCATTTTCCATACAGGGTGCAGACTCTGGAAATGGTGAGTTATAACAGCTCAATCGTAACACTCCTGAGAATAATTGAAAATATAAATCATTTTCATATTATCATTATTATCTCACCTGGGATTCCCAACAGCCTTGTAATGTAGATAGTGAATTTGGTGTTATTCTCATTTTACAGAGAGGAAAGTGAGGCCCAGAGAATTTAAGTGTTTGGTACAAATGGTGAAGTTAGACTTTGAATCTAGGACTTTCCTCCCAGAATGTCTAGTTATTCTACACTAGTCTAGGACTAGCCTTAGATCTTTGATGGATAGAGAAGATAATGTGTATCCTTTTAAAGTAAAAAATTGGTAAATAAATTTAAAGTCAGCAAATTAAATGAGAAAGAGAAAAATTATTATGGGATCTGGAATGGTAAAATAAGATGCCAGCATACTAAGGAATTTCACATTTTCACAATGTACCAAGAATGATGGCCTCTTCATGTTTTGTTATTGTTCTATTTTAGATTTGGTTCATTTTATCCTGGTAGGACTCGGTACCTCAAAACCCACAGTCATGCCTATGTAAATATATTTTTAATATTTTACATTATATATGTTTATATGTACCGTGTTTCCCCGATAATGACACTGTCTTATTATTTTTTTTGGACAGAAAAACACCAGAGGGCTTGTTTTCAGGGGAGGGCTTATTTTAATGAACATTGACAGCAATTTTAATAAACAGGTAAATGTGGACAAAAAAATGTACCTTTATTCAATAAGCAAATCACTGGGGAAGAACAGGATGACGCGCTCACTGCTGCAGCTCTGATTGGATGCAGCTCGGAGCGTGGCGTGCGTTTCACGGGGGGGGGGGGGGGGGGGGGGGGGGAGGGGGGGGG
>NW_027185764.1:45427979-45440788 GCF_028583685.1 Petaurus breviceps papuanus | reverse complement strand
ATCACCTTCACTACAGTAGCAATCTCAATAGGACTTATTTTAGTGGGAGGGCTTATTTTAGAGGAATCTTACACAGTAAGGGGAGGGCTTCTTTTCAGGATAGGTCTTATTATCGGGGAAACATGGTATGCATATGGATATAAACATAGACATAGACATGGATATGGATGTGGAGATGGAGGTGGAGAGAGATAGAGATACATAGAGATAGAGATTTTTAAAAAAGGAAGATAGGTGGCACAGCGGATAGAGAGTACCAGCACTGACTCTGAGTTGAAATCTGGCCTTAGACACTTACTAGTTGTGTGACCCTGGGCAAGTCACTTAACCCTGTTTGCCTCAGTTTCCTCACCTGTAAAATGAGCTGCAGAAGGAAATGGCAAATCACTCCAGTATCTCTACCTAGAAAACCTCAAATAGGGTTGCAAAGAGTCAAACACAACTGAAGGACAACGACATATAAAACAAAGAAAGGAAATACCTCAGAATGGTGTAGCTCTCCTCTCGTCATTTTAAGTGCTTTTTAATATGAACCAAAAGTAAAGTTTCCCTCCTCTTATTCATACTCATCAGCCCTATTTCTGAAATCTTTGTGCTAATTTTCTGTCTCCGTGAATAAGCATCTATTGAGCTGCTATGATGTGCCGGGCCTTGTGCTGAACAGTCTCACCTGTGGGAGGAGGCGCAGTAGAAAGGGAAAAACACTGGACTAATGGTAAGGAATCTCGATTCTATTCCTTGATTTGCCTCTTTTTAATTAACGAACTTTGGAAAGTCATTTAACTTCACTGCTCCCTAATTTCTTCATTTGCAAAATAAAGAGTTTGGAGTAATTGACACATAGGGTCCAATATGAAGTAGGAATTGATGTGTATATTGTCCTATGGTACATCACAAGATGAAAACAGTGACCATTTTAGCCAAAGTCATGTGCTTGTTTCTGCTGATGAGAGTTAAGCAGTCAGTCATCTGCTCAAGGGTAGGCCATTCCATCTCTCAAAACAATGAGGTAGAAGATGAACCAAAGACCACTGACTTTGTATTATAATTTCCAAGATAAATTGTGTGGAGTCCTGAAGATATATCATATCCTCTCGGGTTCTATTGGTGGGGTTCACCAAAGTTTTAGAAGTTCATCCTAGGGGGTAGCCAGGTAGCACAGCAAGTAAGACCACCGGCCCCAGTGTCAGGATGACCTGGGGATCGAATCCTGGGCTCAGACACTTAGCACCCACCCAGAAACACCTGGCCGTGTAACCTTCAGCAAGTTATTTAACCCCAATTGCTTTAAAAAAAAAAAGTTCATCCTAAAGAAGAAATCCATCCCCCCTCCCCCATGATCATTTTCCTGAAAAGAAAGTTAATTGAAAACAAAAACATTCTTCTTGTCACGATTTTTTTAGACATAGTAAGTCATGGGACATTCAGTTCAAGAGCTTGGCTTCGTTGAAAATGTAGAAACATCAAATTGTCCTTATGTTCTGTATTCTTCAGAAAGACTATTTCAAAAATGTTCAAGCATCAAATGTGATTGTACTGCCTTTTCTGTGCAAAATAGATATCATAAAAATGCAATAGAGAAATAACTTTTTTGAGTGTCGTGTTGGGAATTTGTAAGTACTAAATCAGCTTTGAGGGTGAATAGGGCTAACCAAAAAGACACTTTCATAGAAGCACAGGAACTAAATCAGAGAAGTAGCCAATACACAAAAATGATTCTTGTATGTACACCTTGGTAGTGTAGGTAAGGGCTATATGAACTGTTGGCATCAATATTGTATTTGTGAATGACACATTAACAAAATGAAAGAACACTAACAACAAGAAACTCCTTAGGTATACTAAATTCAGCTCGGTCTGAGAATTATCCAGAAAAACTCATTATGTCTAAATCCCAAGGTAAATCAATTTTAAATCAAGGGTTCTTCTGGTACATGTTTTTCTCTTTCATGTGTCCTCCAAGCACCAAATTAAATGAAAGAGTTTAAGTATCCATGTATGCCCTTTCTCTGCTCATCAAACTTCCCTATTTCAAAATGTACATCTTTTAAAAGCCATTTTTGATATTAAAAGCTTAAGATATAATGTGTACTCCTAAACTTTTTTCCAACTTAATGTTTGAACTTAAATAGGTGCCATTTAGCATTCATTCCCCTTTCATTATGCAAATGAAGAATTTAAAGATAATTGAACCGAAATGAAACAATAAGGGTCAAATTTAGAGGACTCTAATTCCCTGTCAAGTCCTCCACTATTGGAGAATACAATCTGAGCCATTCCCAGGCCCCAGCAGAACTGAATGGACTCTTGGTGAGGATGAAGAAGTTATAAGTGGAAATTTCACTAGTGGACCAAATTAACATTAATCACTAAATAATTGTGGACCCTTAATTTTTATTCAACAATTCATTCTGAGGAAGGACCTGTCTCTTAAACTTAATTACATCAGAGTTCTACAAAGCTGTAAGTTTGTGATTATCACTGTAAAGCTTTCATCATTTCTTCCAAAATTTTGCTTCTTCCTATTTTCCTGAACAACATTGGTATTCATTTCCTTTGCATTGAACTTAAAAGATTTAAAATAACCCAAGCATTTTTACATGTTGGTAACCTGTCAATTCAATTGGTCCACTCTCTTTCCACATATAGAAAGATTGCATGCATGGTTAATACAATTAAACAAATCCCATTATTATCAGGGCTTTAAATAAACTCATAGAAGGGTAGGATCGTAGTTAGATGTCATATTTATTTGTTATTTTTCCACGTACATATTTTATGTCCCCTTCATCATTATTTCATAAAAATTTTGAAATAATAATCATGGCTAGAATCTATATGGCCCTTTAGGCTATATAAAAGCAAAACATTATTTTATTTTATCCTCATTACAATAACCATAGAAGGTAGATGCTATTATTATCCCACTTGACATATGGAGACATAAGTTCAAAGGATTTGCCTGGGATCATAGAGCTTGGCAGTGTCTGAAGTGGAGGTTAAGTTTTCTGTCCACTGCACTACCTAACAACCTCTGAAAGATCACAGAGTTAGCACTAGAAAGGACCTCTCTGAGACCACTTGGTACAACTCCATTTTGCAGATGAGGAAATTGAGAACCAGGGATTTTAGATCATTTGACAAAGGTCACCTAGGTCACAAAACCATGAAAATGGGAGAAGGACTTGAACTCAGATCTTCTGACTCCAGAAGCAGTATTCTTTGCACCATACCCAGGCCCTCCTTGAAAAATCCTTCAACTTAGAAATAATGTTTTATTATTAAATCTCCCCCAGCATCTAGCACCATGCATTGTACATAATTGGCTGAATAAAAGTTTCATGAATGAATAACTGCAAAAGTATTTACATATCATCACAAATAATAGATATTCCTGTTTCAGACTTGGGGAAAATTCTGTTAGTCTAAAAACAACATAGACATTTCCATAGTTTTATCGCTATTTCCTTCAGTCCTTAGAAACTTACAAGATGTGACACACAATGATAAAAGAAGATATATTTTCTTTTTAATTATTTAACAATTTTCCTGGGGACTTATCCTACAAGATCAAGCTTTATGAGCGTGGCACATATCAGTGGCCACCACTACTTTCAGATAGTAATATCTTATTTAGATTTTTTTAATCTAGATAAAAAAACATAAATCATGTTTTCATGAATCAGTTGCTTTCTCAATTAAATGTATTAATTAAAACATAAATTACTCAATGTCTCATAAGAGCAATACAGTAATTCATGAGCTCACCAGACTGTGCAACCTTCTCATGAAGGCTTATATGCCATTTCATATATTATTTCCAACATGCTTCCTGGGTTTATACTTAACTTTACCTTTCTATAAGGACAGAAGTAAGACTTGATGCCCTTGCAGGTCTTTTGACAAGGCATTTGAAGCTTCATTCTGCACACTTAATGTTACGGGCCCTACCAACTCTAAAATTCTATGTTAAAACACCACTCAAATGTTACTTCTTCCATGAGAGCTTTCCTAATGCCCTAAAGTAAATTAGATCCCCCGAAAAATATTTTGCATTTATTTTTATAAACCAATTTGTATTTCTATTGCCTCTCCCAATGGAAGGTGAGTTCCTTGAGTGCAGAGAATCTCTCACTTTTTTATTTGTAACTCTAGCACTTAGCACTGTGCCTGACACATAATGTGGATTTAATAAGTTCCTATTGACTGATTGCTTAATTGGTTGGACGAATGATTGGTTGGTATTGTACAACCCAAAGATAAATTTATACAATACATAGGCAACTACAAAGAAAGGTTTGTTCATATTTGTTTTGTTTTTAAGAAAGTTTTGAAAACAAAGTAGTATGATGCAAACACAATGCAATATTGTAACAACAGAAGGAAAAGAGGTAACTGAGTTTCTCTAACTTGGATACACACACACACACACACACACACACACTTCCTAAGCTATGTGGTTGAAAACTAGTACGGATATCCATTTATCTGCATCGTCCATGTTCAAATTTCAGTAATGAAGCTCTTATTGATTCTGTGGAACACAACTTAAAATCTCAGCAAATACTGAGCAATCTGTGAGGAGCTCTTAAACGCTGAATGTATGTAACTAGACATCTCAATTTAACAACCAGACATACATTAAACAGCATTAATAGCCAGGCACTTAATGGATCAATTCCCACTGTTTGTGTAATGTGGAAATAAAAAAGGCTTATTAAATGACAAGCTTTCCCTGGTTTGTGCTAATTAATTATATACTGCATCTGACTGCTAATTTAGTGGGGAAATGCAGCCCAAAACCATAGTTTCTGCTTGAACTTGGCCTCAGCATCACCCATTCCAGCACAGAGGACAGCTGTGACCTGCCTCTGAACGACGACAGTATTAAATTAGATCGCAAGGCCATCAATTTAATAAGTACTGTAGCAGGTAATTTGAATAAGGACATATTAGTATTCTACCAGTGCACAACTAAAAGCAGCTGACCTTTCAGACCAGAGAAGATCCTTGAACACATCTAGCTGAATCGGAGAACATAGTAATAATCTGACAATGTTAAGAGTGCCAAGAGAGACTTTTACTATTCGGGACCCCATTACTATACATCAGCCACTCTGTGGTACATAAGATCCATTTATGTATCTTCTCCTCACAACTCTCATCCCAATTCCTATCTCCCTCAAAAAAGGATAAAGAAAAAGGCAATATTTTCAATAGTACATTTTGAAATTCTCCTTATTAGTTTGATTTATGGCACATAGAATACAAAATTAATCGGGACCCATAAAAATGCAGTATGAGCACCCACGTAACAAATGAGAGACTTCCTAAAGCACCAGGTAGATTTAGAATCTAGAAGACACACGTATATGTAATGCAGCAAAAGTACCCTGTGTCAAGAGACTTTGCCTTCATTTCCATTTAAACACAGCAATATCAGGTGTGCATATCATGCAGAGAAGGGCAAATAGTGTTTTCCAGCTAATTGGCCAGTTTTCCAAGGGGCTCTATAACAACGATCACAATTCTGTATGACCAGAAATGTGGCACACAAAGCATTTGCTCTGGGGGGATTGATTGGGTACATGATGAATCGTAGGTATATAACCGTCCACAGAGTCTGTCAATATGCTTTAAAATAAAGGTGAGCAAAGGAAAATGGTATGTAAAATGTGTACACATGCACACACACCATTTAAGCTATAATGCCCTGTGTGTGTATTCTTTATATATTCTGATCAATTTGGGGTCTCACTTCTACCAAATGCCATTTTAAATTATGAAATGTATTTGTTCCAAGTTCTTGTGGACCTTGGTCATTAAGCTCCCCTTGCACAAAGCTGTCTCAGTGTAGACCAAAAAGCCCCATTTACAAGTGATTTTTCTTGACTTCCAATTCTTTTACAGTTAGAGAATTTAACAAAAATTCAAATGAAATTTTAAAAATATATTCAAAATTCATGTTTACCCTCAGTTCAATGAAAAGGGAAAAAAAACTTTCGAATGAGAGCTGATCTATCTAACCATGAGGCCAATTTCTCTGAGAAAAGCTAGAAACAGAAATGTCTAATTCAGGGTTCCCCACCTTCAACATGTACCCCACTTATTGCTATACAGGCCAGTTTCCACTTTTTTAACGTCATTCAGTTCCTTGGACAAATAAGCCACCAATGCCCAGGAGATAGCTTACTCTAAATCGAATGTGCTGGGGCTGCAGCAAGGAAGTAATAAAGGCAGAGTGATCTATACTATGCAGGTGACCTAGACCTGGACCTGGACCCAGACCCAGGCACTATAAGATAAGGGATTTCACAGGTAGGGGCATCCTGGGACTGAATTTATTAGGGGTGGGCCGATGGGGAATCTGGATCAGGCCAGAGAAATTATTCTTTCTGTGTAGGTGATGGGCAGAAGTAACACATCTTTGAAAATAATGGTACTTTTCTATCATACACATGACTCAGTCCCTTTATTCTCCAGGGTGGGTTTCCTTCCTATCCTTCCTTAGTTAGGCTTTGATAACTTCCTACTTACATCAAAGAAACATCAGGAAAAAATCCCAAAGTGATTATTTTAAGAGATATGGAAAAATAAATTGTAGAGTTTTCTCTTCAAAACCCTGTTTATCTTTTATTATTATTATTCAGATTGCTCTGCATGTTTATCTTGTAGATGCATGGGCTTTACCATTTCACAAAACATATCTGTACAAAAAAAAAGACACTACTGAACCCACCATGGTTCTAACCTGACAAGAAATAGAATTTATATACCTTCAGGTAAGATTCTTGTGGGGGCATTTCAGGTATCTGTATTACAAGAGATTATCTTTTTAAAATCTTGTATTTATTTATTTATTTTTCATTTTCAACATTCATTTCCACAAAACTCTGAGTTCCAAATTTTCTCCCCATCTCTCCCCTACCCCATACACCAAGATGGCAAGCATACTGATTACCCCTTCCCTCAGTCTGCCCTCTATTCTATCTCACTATCCCCCCATTTCCTTCCCCCTTACTTTCTTGTAGGGTAAGATGGATTTCTATACACCATCACCTATATTTCCCGGTTGCATGTGAAAACAATTTTTTTGGCATTTGCTTTTAGAACTTTGAGTTCCAGAGTCTCTCTCTTCTTCCCTATTCACCCACCCCCATTGAGAAGACAAGTAATTCAATGAAGGTTATACATGTGTAGTTACACAAAACATTTCCATAGTAGACATATTGTGAAAAACCATATTTCCCTCCATCCTATCCCACCCTCCATTTATTCTATTCTCTCCTCTGACCTTGTCTCTTTTTAAAAGTGTTTGCTTCTGACTACCCTCTCCCATTATCTGCCCTGCTTTCTATCCCCCCTCTTATCTGCCCTCCCTTCTTATCCTCTTCCCCCCTACTTTTCTGTAGGGTAACATACCCAATTGAATGTGTATGTTATTCCCTCCTTAATCCAAATCCAATGAGAACAAGATTGACTCATTCCTTTTCATCTCCCTGCTCTTCCCTTCTATTGTAACAGCTTTCTCTTGCCTCTTTTATGTGAGATGATCTACCCTATTCTATCTCTCCCTTTCTCCTTCTCCCAATATATTCCTCTCAACTCTTAATTTTATGTTTTAGATATCCATTTGTACTCAACTCACCCTGTGCTATGTATACATATACACACATATACTAATATATATATATATATATACATATGGCTATATATATATATATATCTATATAGACAGATAGATTCGCTTCAACTAGCCTAATATTGAGAAAAGTCTCACGAGTTACTTGTGAATAGTTCAATTTTAATAAGCTCCTTATAATTTTTCTTTCCTGTTTACCTTTTCATGCTTCTTTTGATTCTTGTATTTGAAAGTCAAATTTTCTGTTCAGTTCTGGTGTTTTGATCAAGAATGCTTGAAAGTCCTCTCTTTCATTGAATGCCTATATTTTGTCCTGAAGCATTATACTCAGTTTTGCTGGTTAGATGATTCTTGGTTTTAATCCTAGCTCCTTTGACCTCCAGAATATTATATTCCAAGCCCTTTGATCTTTAATGTAGAAGCTGCTGGATTTTTTGTTATCCTGATGTGACCCTGCACAAGTCACAACCCTGATTGCCTCCAAAAAAAATAACAATACATTTTTTTTAAAAAGAATGTCTCCTTTCTTCTCTTGGTGCTATCGCCACTACTCTGGCATGGGTTCTCACTGTCACACTAGCTGCTATGTCTCTCCTACATGAGATTAGATATGGATATAGATATAGATGATATGGAGATAGAGAGATAGAGATAGATATAGATATTGATAGATATTCAAGTCAAAGTTAAATTCTATTCCAAAATATACATTTTGCTCTGTTGCCCCTTCACCTTTATGCTAACTTATTCCTTCTGCTTTCTTAGTTCTCTTTTTGCCTATTGAATTCCTGTCCATCCATTAAAGCTCAACTTAAATGCTTCCTCCATAGTCTTTCCTGATGCCCTGGTTAGGAGCAGCCTTACAGGATCATAGACAGAAGAGGACATAAAAGGTCACAAAGCCCAACTCTCTCATTTTATTTTGTTTTTAAAGGTATGAAATAAAAAAACATTTCTATAATATAGTAAAAAATATTTTTAAAGATGATTGTACCTAAAATAGCAAATCTATCATGTTCAACTTGCTATTTCTTTTAAATATATAATAAAGTCATCATGTAAATTTCTTTTTTTTCCTCTTTTTTCTTCCCTCCCCACACCCACCCATCATAGGGATGAAGGCTGAAGGAAACTAATTGCCTTGTCCAAGGTCACATGGGTAGATTGTGTTTAAAGTAGTATTTGAACTGAGGTCTTCCTGACTAGTTCCTAGGTCTATGCCTCCCTGTTGTACCACCTACTTGCCTCAGATCTCATAGAAGACTCCCCTTTGTGACCTTCTAAAACTCTTATCATGCAATATTGCATATTACGGTTATTTATTGGATGCCTCATACCTCTGATCAGATTATAAAATCCATCAGAACAAGAATTATGTCTTATCTAAGCATTACATGTCCTCATCACCTACTCAGTGCTCTTCAGATAGTAGATGCTTAATAAATTTCTGTTGTATTATAATTTTGGTTGTATTTGTGGAATAAGATTGAAAAGCAAGCTATTAGACACAAGATGGGACAGCTAGGTGGTATGGTGGATAGAGGAAAAGGCCTGGAGTCAGGAAGACCTGAGTTCAAATCTGGCCTCAGACACTTACTGGCCATGTGACCCTGGGCAAGTCACTTAAACCTGTTTGCCTCAGTTTTCTCACCTGTAAAATGAGCTGGAGAAGGAAATGGTAAGCCACTCCAGTATCTTTGCCAAGAAAACCCAAAATGAGATTATGAAGAGGAAACCACAACCAAAAAAAAAAAGACACAAGAGCAAGAACTGAAAAATAACTAAACAAAACTTTCTATTTGAGCAGCTAAGTGGCACGGTGATAAGAGTGCCAGACCTGGAGTCAGGAAGACTCATCTTCCTGAGTTCAAATCTGGCCTCAGACACTTACTGGCTGTGTGACCCTGGGCAAGTCACTTAACCCTGTTTGCCTCAGTTTCCTCATCTGTAACATGAGCTGGAGAAGGAAATGGCAAATCCCTCCAGTATCTTTGCAAAGAAAACCCTAAATGGGGCTAAGATGAATCAGATATTACTGAAAAACGACTGAACAACAAACTTTCTGTTGATGTTCATGAATGCTTGGGATTGACTGAAAAAGAAGAGAACCAAGCAACTTCTATCATATGTTAATGCAGCCTCCCCAGGTTTCCATCTACTACTTTGAATTAAACCCATTTGAAACAGTTAAAATAAGGCTATAGCAGAAGAGTGAACAATCACTGTGAGTAGCACTGATATTCTTTTTTTTCTTTTGGAGTGGGGAAGGCTGGGCAATCAGAGTTAAGTGACTTGCCCAAAGTCACACAGTTGGTTGTGTCAAGTGTCCGAGGCCAGATTTGAACTCAGGTCCTCCTGACTTCAGGGCTTGTGCTCTATTCTCTGTGCCACATACCTATCCCACACTGATATTTTTATAAAAGGAGTAGGCATCACTGCTCTACAGGAAAGTGTAAGTGGGCAAGCTTTGATGAATTCTTGTGGAGGAAAGGGGAGCAACCCTTAACACCTAGGCTGTGACTCCCAAGGGGCTTAGCCCTGAGGGAACGATGTAGGTCCCCACTATCTCTAGACCTATGCATATGGCCCAAGTGTCTATTGTCAGGTCAGGGCTGTGAGCAAAATCTCAGTCTTTATGTAGGAGATGAATAACTTGCAACCAGCTAAAGACTCCTTACATTATTTTAGGAATATAGTCCATACTTTGTTACAAAGAACCATACTTACACATCGATCTAGGTAAATTCTTCAGAAGCCACCTTAATTTACTCAGATACTATTTCTCTATTTAGGAACCTAGCCCTTCATGAACATGTATGATATATCACATGTATGATAAAAATAGCTTATATTTATATAGTGTATTGAGATTTTCAAAGTATTTGGCATATCAGTCATTTCTGACTCTTTGGGACCCCATCTGCAGTTTCTTGGCAAAGATAATGGAGGAGATTGCCATTTCCTTCTCCAGCTCATTTTACAGGTGAGGGAACTGAGGCAAACAGAGTTAAATGACTTGCCCAGGGTCACACAGCTAGTAAGTATCTGAGGCCAGATTTGAACTCAGGAAGATTAGTCTTCCTGACTGCAGGCAATGCTCTATCCACTGTACCACTTAGCACACTAAAAAGCAGAGACACCACCAGCTGACAATGGTCCTGATAGTCAAGACTAGGGTTGTTCTAGTGGTAATAAATGGCTGTGAGAGCTGAACTATAAGGAAAGCTGAGTGTCAAAGAGCACAGTTTTGAACTGTGGTGTTAAAGAAGAATTTTGAGAATCCCTTGGACAGCAAGGAGATCACATCAGTCAATACTTAAAATATTAACTGACTACTCACTGAAAAGACAAAGACTGAAGCTTAAACTTAAATACTTTGGCCCCAAGAGAAGATAGGGGAAACAACAATAATCCCTAACACTTAGCACTGAGCCTAGAGGCAGCTGGGTGGTATAAGAGAAAGTGCATTGGACCTGGAGTCAGGAAGACATGAGTTCAAATCTGGCCTCAGAAACTGATTGTGTGATCCTGAGCAAGTCACTTAACCTTAGTCTTCTCCAGTTTCCTCATTTCTGGTTAATTCAAGGTTACCATGATAGACATTCACTATTCTACTGTGGCAATATATGCAATACAATTTTACATATGCTTTTATTTGTTTCTTTTTTGATGTGCTCCTCTGAGCTTGGTCATTAACCGGTCTCATTTTTGCCACTGTTCTTCCTTCCAATAGTCTTTCCATTCTGTTTTTTCCCTTTATTTATTTATTTTCATTTCATTTAAGTTCCAAATTGTCTCCCTGACTCTCTCCCCACCCCACAGTAGAGAAGGCTACCATTTGATGAAGATTTATAAACTTATGCAAAACCATACTATGTGTGCTTCTATTTATCAGTTCTTTCTCTGAAGGTGGATAGTAGCTTCCTTTATAGGTTCTATATAGTTGATCTGAGTATGTACTCAGAATAACTTTGTTATTCACAATTATTCTTCAAATATTATTGCTGTTAATGTATACAATGTTCTCTTGATTCTACTCACTTCATTTCTCGTTATCTCATGCATGTCTTTCCATGGTTTTCTAAAACCAACCAGCTCATCTATACAAACAAAGCCAATGTAACCAAGATTAAGAGGGAAGTGGGAAATTGGGAAAAAAAATTTTACAACCGGTGTCTCTGATAAAGGCCTCATTTCTAAAATATACAGAGAATTGAGTCAAATCTATAAGAATACAAGTCATTCCCCAATTGATAAATGGTCAAAGGATATGAAGAGACAGTTCTCAGAGGAAGAAATTAAAGATATCTATAAGCATATGAAAAAATGCTCTAAATCACTATTGATTAGAGAAATACAAATCAAAACAACTCTGAGGTATCACATCTCACCAGTCAGATTGGCTAAGATGACAAAACAGGAAAATGATAAATGCTGGAGAGAATGTGGAAAAATTGGAACACTAATACATTGCTGGTGGAGTTGTGAATTGATCCAACCATTCTGGAGAGCAATCTGGAACTATACCCAAAGGGCTATAAGTAATTTCATATCCTTTGACCCAGCAATCCCACTTCTAGGGTTGTATCTCAAAGAGATCACAGAAGTGGGAGGAAAACCCATATGTACAAAAATATTTATAGCAGCTCTTTTTGTGGTGGAAAGAATTGGAAATTAAGGGGATGCCCATTAATTGGGGAATGGCTAAACAAGTTATGGTATATGAATGTAATGAAATACTATTGCGCCATAAGAAACGAAGAACAGATGGACTTCATATTGACCTGGAGAGGCTTATACCAACTGATGCTGAGTGAGAAGAGCAGAACCAGGAAAAATGTGTACACAATTACAGATACAATGTATGTGTGATGACTAACTTTGATAGACCAGACTCTTCTCAGAAATGCATGTCTATAAGTAAACTCCAAACGACTCATGATGGAGAGATATGTCTACATTCAGAGAAAGAACCAGAAAGAACAGAGTTTGAATGAAGATTGAAGCAAATTACCTGATCTCTTTCTTTTTCTTGTTTGGTTTGGTTTCCTCTTTCCCATTGTTCATTCCATCTGATACAGTCCTTCTTTATAACCCGACCAATTTCTAATGTGAAAGTATCTGCAGATCCTATACCTGATTGTATGCCTCCATGAAGGGGGGGGGG
>NW_027185764.1:45407131-45427969 GCF_028583685.1 Petaurus breviceps papuanus | reverse complement strand
GGGGGCCAGGAAGGGAAGGGAGAGGGAGAAAATTTTAAATTCAAAGAACTGGGAAACTGAATCTTGTAAATTCAAAGAAAACAAACTAATAAAGACAAAAAAGTAAAAAATAAAATAAAATCAACCAGCTCATCACTTCTTACAGAGCAGTAGTATTCCATCACAATCATATACCCCAACTTGTTCAGTCATTCCCCAATTGATGGGCATCCCCTCAGTCTCCAGTTGTTTACTACCACAAAGAGAGCTGCTATAAAAATTTTAGAATATATTGATTCTTTTCCTTTTTTCCCTGATCACCTTGGAAAAGAGAACTAATAGTGGTATGCCGGGTCAAAGAATATACACAATTTCATAGACATTTGGGCGTAATTCCAGATTACTCTCCAAAATATTAGATCAGTTCACAGTTATACCACAGTGTATTAGCATCCCAATTTTTCCACATCCCTTCAAACATTTGTCATTTTGCCCCTTCTATTATTTTAGCCAATCTGGTAGGTGTGATATGACATCTCAAAGTTGTTTTAATTTGTAGTTCTCCAATCAATAATGATTTAGAGCATTTTTATAAGACTATATATAGTTTTGATTTCTTCTTCCCAAAACTGCCTATTCATATCCTTTGGCCGTTTATTGATTGGGGAATGACTCATATTCTTATAAATTTGACAAAGTTCTCCATATATTTGAGATATGAGACCTTTATCCGAGAAACTGTCTATAAAATGCTTCCCAATTTTCTGCTTTCCCTCTAATCATCACTTTTTTTAAAGGAGCATAACAACCTCCTATTTTGCAACTCTGCCTCCTGCGATTGGAGGAATACCTCTTTTTTGAGGTCAGATTACTACTGCCAAAATATATGTACCACAATGCAGAAATCATAGAGGAAAATACCTAGATTTTATTATGTTTACACACAGACAAAAATAAATAAACCTTAAGACTTTAACAAAATCTCTTATGGACAAAATTACATTTGAGTGGCAGAGAAATTTTTATTTTACATATTGCAATCTTATTCCTCTTAGGTCATAAAAGTTAAAGAACAGATAGATTCATAATCCCATGCTTCCTTAAATGCCATAAAAGTTGAAGAACCTTAGTTAAATAGAGTCTTAATTTCATACATCATCTAAGGAAACAAATCTAGTTATATAGAATGTATAGGTAAACTAAGTCAGGTTACAGAGTAAACTGTATTTAGTGGGTTCACAAATACGCTTATTGAAGGAGAAGGGATTTACATGTCTCTTAGATAACTAAGTATTTGGGAGCAGTTGAGATTCTTGCTCTGACTTCTTATCGAAGGAATGCTTTCAGCCTTAAGCAAATTTTCACCTCCCATTGGACAGGTTTCAGCCAGATGGATAACCTAACTAGGAGAAACAGCCCTGAACCTCCCCCCCCATAATAAAAAATTAATAAAAAAGGAAATCAAGAATTAAAAATTCCTTAACACTATTCTGTGTAACTGCATTAGTTCCAGGTTACTAGAAACGTTAGGATAGCAAAAATCTAGAAAAGCAAAGATCCATCACCTCCAGTTTATCAGTCTCTTGCACAGATTTCTCATGCATGCCTAATGGTGAAATATTATATCATTTGAAAGACAGGTGTCTCCGAATCTCATCTAATCTGCATATTGTACATCTTCAGTTTCTCACAACAATGAAGCCCATTGTAAACAATGGGTTGTGAACTGCACGTACCATCATGGATTTCCAAGAAAGCTAAAGACCTACCATAAAGGTCAGCTCAGTAACAGCTTCTGCTAAATTTGTATGAACAAAGATAATACACTTGCTTAAGTAGCAAACTGGTCAAACACACTGTGAATCGGAATGTCAGACACTTTTTTTTTTTTTGCTTTTTGGAGGGGGGGAAGGTAGGGCAATTGAGGTTAAGTGACTTGCCCAAGGTCACACGGCTAGTTTTGTGTGTGTGTGTATGTGTGTGTGTTAAGTATCTGAGGCCACATTTAAACTCAGGTCCTCCTGACTCCGGAGCCAGTGCTCTATTCACTGTGCCACCTAACCATCCCCCAGACACTCTTGTTATATCATACTATGCTCTTTTATTGTTCCCAAGTCAGTTTACTGTCCCTGAATATTCAAAGTTGTTGTTCAGTTGCTTTTCAGTCTTGTCCAACTCTTCCTGACCCCATTTGAGGTTTTCTTGGCAAGGATACTGGAGTGGTTTGCCATTGCCTTCTCCAGCTCATTTTACAAATGAGGTAACTGAGGAAAACAGGGTTAAGTGACTTGCCCAGGATCACAGACTTAGTAAATGTCTGACGCCAGATTTGATCTCAGGAAGATGAGTCTTCCTGACTCCAAGCCTGGCATTCTATCCATTATGCCACCTAGTTGCCCTATTACATTCAAAGGTGACCCTACTAATAATAGTTATCAATACCTATATGGTTAGATGCAAATAAAAGGGCCTCATGGTAATGAAATGCTAAGAATCAAGGTATGGGGCATAAAACCCAAATACATTTAAAACCTGATCAAATTAGAAGACTTTATAAGGATCAAGTCTAAACGAAATTATGAAATATGTCAACTCTGTTGTACTCCCAACACTCCCATAATCAACCATCGTGCAGTGGAAAGAATACTGAATGTTGAAACAAATATAATGGGCTCGAATCTCATCTTTCCCACTATGGGTGTGACTTTGGGAAAGTCACTTAAACCTTCTAGACTTCAGCATGTTCATCTATGAAATGAGGGGGCTGTCTTGTTCTTGTTCTTCAGCTGTGTCTGATTCTTCATGATCCCATGGAACATAGCACACCAGGCCCCACTATTTCTCAAAGTCTGTCCAGTCTCGTGTTTTTTGTTTCCATGACACTGTCTATCCATCTCTTTCTACACCATCCCTTTTTCCATTTGTCTTCGATCTTTCCCAACATCAAGGTCTTTTCCAATGACTCCCATTTACTCATTATGTGATCAAAGAGGACTGGACTAGCTGCCCTCTGAGGTTCCTTCATAGCTTTATCTTTTGACTCTGGCCCCCAGTCATATATCCCCTGCACCATCCTTTTTTACAGCATTTATATATAGGATCCGCTAATCACCAGGTAGTGCTGACAGATGCTTGGGGACTGTAAATCTGGTCCCCTACAAAGCAGATGAATAAAACAAGGATGCTATGCTATTTTCAAGGAGCAGGATTAAGGAAGATCTAGGTATCCCATCAAAGGGGCTCATATTGTTTTGCACCTTCAAGTTCTGCCTTTTTTCATCTCCCAATTAGAGCTCTGAGTTCATTTCCAGATGCCCGAATCTCTTATTTACCTGTCTCTTGCTGCATCCCTCTAGAGCTCCTCTATGACAACTATCTCAGCTGAAAACTAATTCATAGTGTTTCTATTGCTACTAATGTGTTAATACGTTATATCTCTCTGGTAATGATTGTGAAACAAAAATGTTACAGGTCATTCTGGAGTCAACATATTAGAGAAAATTCTATAATTGTGAGAATTGCAAATAGGACTTACCAGTTCTCCTAAACTCAATTCATAAGCAGGCCTGCTAAGTGGTGTAATGGATAGAATGTTTCCCTTGGAGTCAGTAAGACCTGAGTTCAAATCCTTCCTCAGATACTATTTGGATCCTTGGCAAATCGTTTACCTTCAGTCTCCCCAACTGCTAAATGGGGATAATAATTGTACCTTCCTCTCTGGATTATTGAAAGGAGAGAATGAGATATTTGTAAAGCACTTTGCAAACCTCAACATATTATATAAATGCTAGCTATTATAATAATTTCTTTCAGTACAAAGTAGTTTGCATTTTATAGGGATAAACCCTTTGGTAAGTTGGGGAGATGTCTACTCCAAGTATGTGAAGACTTCCCAATGTGGAATCAGCAAATGAAAACAATCTGTTCCAATGGCCATCAAGGTGGCTGAAGCAGGCACTGTGGACCACTTAGAGCTTGGTCAGACATCAAAGATGCCAGGGTCAGCCATTGCATCCTGAGCCATCACCAGTAGTCCGGCCTTTTATCCTGACACTCAACTTTGATGACTCAGGAGGGGAGAGAGAGAGAGAGAGAGAGAGAGAGAGAGAGAGAGAGAGTACTTTGTACAGCTCTGCCTCACTTAAAACCAATCAATGTTTGAGTCAAGATATCACCCTGTGATGTCATTGGTAGAGGGAGTAAAGAGGGAAAGAAAGGCATCAGTCACAGGAGGCTGGAGTCCAAAAGGAGGAAGTGAATCTCCCTCTTCACCACTCCAACCCAGGAGCCATCCCACAATGCTGCTAGAAAAACTACCAAGAGAATGAAAGTTACTTGTAACTTTCAGCAGCAAATCTTTAGTAAACCATCAGGGGCTGCAATCTCAAACTCTCAAGTGTGTTACAGGAGGACCTATGTCTACTGGGTGTTGACAGAAAAATTAAAGTGAAGCACAACTTTGGGAGACTGTCCAAATAATTATTACTTGTCATCCTGATAACAAGCCACAAGCGCACAATCACCATAACATAGAAAATCTTAAATAGTTGTCACTGATACTCTTAGTTCTAAAAAAAACAAGATAGATAGATAGATAGATAGATAGATAGATAGATAGATAGATAGATAGATAGATAGATAGATAGAAGCATGTGTTAGAGAAACAATAGAAATACAAGATTAATTTTGAGTGATATACAAGAAGGCAAAGACAAAATGGTAACACAACCAAAGGGATTGAGCCCATACATATCATTTAATGTTAAAACCTATAATGGGAACACTCAATTGTAAAAATGTACTCAGGCTGAATATATTGTATATTATACTGAATAAGTTGACCTTTTAAGCTTTGAAACATCTTCAAAAATTAGGTTCTACTTATAAGCCAAGTATGAAATGTGAAACCTCCTGTACATTAGGATTTCCCATGATAGACTTTCCCACAGCTCTGACCCCTGCCTGAAGCATATCTTCCAGTCTTAGAAACAGACTGGAGCTGAGCTGTTCTTACCAACATACCCTGTACTTTTTGGCTTTTCCTCTAATCAATCCACACCCACCCTTCACCATTTAAACTGAACCTAGCCCACAAAGATCTCTGACCTGTCTGAAATGCATCAACAGAAGTGACCAGCTGTTAGGATCCCTTCAAAGGACAAAATGTTCCATACAACTGCTTATACAGCTGCATATGGGAGGGAGGCTTTTTTAAAGGCTTTCCCAGCTCTCTGATGCTGCTACGGGTCCTCCGTGACTTCTCCTACTGTGGCTGTTATTCCTTGCTTTTTGGCCACCCAGTTGTATGAGAACAGGGGCAGATAACAGCACTGAGGGAAGTGGGTCATGGGTTAGTAAAGACTGGCTGAAGGAAAGAAGGGAAAAGGAATAGAGGAATGATTATTCAGGGGGGAGAAACCCATACCAAAAAGAATCTGGAACTAGAAGACTGTGCTCTAGTCAGTACTACCTGAAAAGTGTTTGACTTATACTGCAAGTTAAAACTGAAAGCTGAATTTTTAATCATTTCATACAGCATGGCAAAAAGAAACAAATTTTAAAAGCTTGCATTTTGCAAAAGCTTGCATGAAAGGCAAAACTCAATACAAGATTGAGGGATTTGAATATACTATATAATGTTTTACCTTTTAAAAATTAAAAAAATCACATTACCACAATGAATTTGAATTATGAGCAAGGAAGAGTCTGTGTGGTGTCTAGAATAGCAGCCTGGGAACCAAGAAGACCTGGGCTCAAGTCCTGCCTTTAACATACACCATGGGGAACCTGCGGACTCAAGGCCATGTGTGGCTCTCTAGGTCCTCAAGTGTGGCCCTTTGACTGAAACCAAACTTGATAGAACAAATCCTTTGGGAAGGATTCCAAATCCTTTGGGGTTTATTCTGTAAAGTTTGGATTCGGTCTAAGGGCCACACTTGAGGACCTAGAGGGTCTTGAGTCTGCAGGTTCCCCACCCCTGACATATACTGATTGTGGTTCTAGGTAAGTCATTGGATCTCAGTCTTCGTCAATTTCCTCAACAGCAAAATGTTAATACTACTAGTTAAAACTACTAGTCACAATGCTCTAGGCAACTTTATAAGTTGCAGAAAAGGTGCTTCCATCTGCGAAACTTTCCCTAGGCTGATAGACTCTCAGGGCTAGTCTCTATCTTTAAGGTTCCTTTATCTATCAAAAAGCCATAGAAATGCAAAAATCTCAGAGCTGGAAGGGACCTCAGGGGCCATCTTAACCAACCCCACTTGCAAAAATTTCCATCCACAGCACATCCTAACAAATTGCCATTCGGCTCTTTCTTTAAGATTTGTAGTGGGGGAAGCCCACTACTTACTGAGGCAGCCAGGTCCACTTTTGTTCTTTCTTAATGTTAGGAAGATTTTCCTGATATCAATCCTAAAACTGAGCCTTTGAAACTTTCTTCAATAGCTCCCAGTTTCTGGCTTTGGGACCAAGTAGACCACATCTAATTCTTTTTCCACTTGAGAACCACTCAAATACTTGAATAGCATTCTACCATCTCCCCTGAGACTTCTCTTCTATAGGCTATGCCTTTTCAGGTCCTCTGAATGGTGGCTATTGTCATCATCATCATCATCATCATCATCATCATTGTTATTATGATTATTATTGTGTAATCATATAGTAACTCATGCTGAACCCTATCCTACTCATGCTGTATTTTCTTTTTTTAGGAGGCAAGTGGGATTAAGTGAGGTATCCCAGCTAGTAAGAGTCTGAGGCTGTATTTGAGCTCAGATCCTCCTGACTCAAGGGCCAGTGCTCTATCCATTGTGCTACCTAGCTGCCCTCTTCTTTACTTTTTAAAGGAAATTTGCACTACGTAAAAATGAAGCATGCTCAGGACATGACTCAAGCATGAATAGAGCCTTTAGCCTGATTCTGTTATAGGTATACTTACTATTAAAAATGTATTATTTCCATCCTCTATATAGACCTCATTTTATCAATGTCCTTCCTAAAGGGTAGTGACCATAATTCAACAGGCTACAGATATGATCTATCAAGGGCAGAGTACAGTGAGTCCATCACTTCCATAGTCCTGTATATTGTGACTTTTTCTAATGCAATCTCAGATCAAATTAGTTCTTTTGGCTGCTACTTAACACTGTTGATTCATAATAGGATTGCAGTTGTGAAAAATAATTTTTCTTAGTAATCAGTATCTTAGAGACTCAGAGCTTCCCCTCCCTTCTCTAAATGTTCTTCAGAAAGACATTATGATAAAGAGGTTGCATTGAGTCTTATTCTGATCAAACCCCAACTCAAGCCTGAATTGATTTAACAGAAGATCCAATAGCCCAAGGCTGGGAGTGGTCTGGTATGGTTGGGGGGTGGTCTTCTGGAACAGGTATTTCCTCTGCCTGGAGGTAAAATGATGGTGGGGTGATTTCATCTCCTGTTGAAAAGGTATATAAACTAGGCACCCCAACCTCCAAATGGAGCCAGTTCTGGACTGGTCCCCTTAGGGGGACCCAGCTCTAGACTGTAACTCCCACACAATGAATGTATGTCGCCAACTTGAAAGAAATTAAAACACGGACACAACCTAATTTCATTTGTCTCATTTTAGAACAAACTCTGTGAAAGGTTGACACAGTTAATGGAAACCTTATCAAAATGTTAAACAGCAAAAGGACAGCTGGGTAGCAGGTGGATATAGCACAGGGCCTGGAATCATAAAGACTTGAGTTTAAATCTGGTCTCATAATCTTACTAGCTACATGACCTTGGGCAAGTCACTTAGGTCAGTCTGCCTCAATTCTCTCAACTGCAAAATGGTGATAAGATCACTTGCCTTCCCAAAGTTCTTGTGATAATCATATGAGATAATATTTGTAGGGCATTTCTCACAGTGCCTGGCACATAGTAGGCCCTGTGTCCTTCTTTCCATAGATCCTTGTGTCCCTTTGTTTATCTTCTTCAAATGACCCATGAAACAAGAAATATATCCATGTCCCAACCCGCCCCGCCATGAAAAGCAGTGGCCCCAGTCGAAACCTATCAATCTACCCTTGCCAGTGTACTCTGGGGCAAACCTACAGATCTGCCCTTGCCAACATGCCCACAGCTTTTCCTCTGATCAATACACATCCATTTTTAGGGAGTTAAACTAATCCTGAAAAAAATGAATAAACAAACAAATAAATAAAGAGAATTAATGAAGCTCAGTTCACAGAGAACTTTGCCCTGTCAAAAGCTTGTCAACAGAGGCCACCAATTACTAAAATCTCTCCAAAAAGATAACATTAAGGGGGGGAGAGTCACTGATTATTGTCATTCTTCATCTGTGATTTCAAAGGACTGTGTTCTAAATATGAACTTCAAAGCTTTTGCTTTTAACAGTGTTTTGTTTTTCAGGGTGATACAAAGGGGATAGGTGAAGGTGGGGGTCTTTTTTCTGTTAGCCATGTGATGCTGAACGAGTCACTTAACCCTTGTTTGCCTCAGTCTCCTCATCTATAAATGGGCATCATAATAGGACCTAACTCCTAGGGTTGTTCTAAGGATCAAATTAGGTAGTGATTGCAAAGCACTTAGCACAGTGCTTGGCACATAGGAGGTGCCATGTAAACTTTAGCTATTGTTATTATTATTATCCAGAACTTCACCTACCTCCCAAGTGGAGTTACATAGTTGAACCTTACCCTGTTCATCTTGCATGTTCTGCAGGAAAGGCACACTTCTTTATTTTTCTACGAAATTTGCACTACATAAAAATGAAGCGTGAACAGGACATGACTCATTCATGAATAGAGCCCTTAGCCTGATTTGTGGCAGCTAGCATGCTGTCATAGGCATACTTATTGCTAAGAATGTATCAAATTACCTTGGCTGCAATTATTAAAATTTCTCTTCTACCTTCCAAGTGAACTTGATTTCAAGTGCCAAGAGTCTCCCCAGTGAGTTTTCCCATCAAATATTTCATAACTAAAACATTAAATACATCTGCTAAAAGAGGACAAGTAATAGTATAATCCATTTTATTTAAAAAAGGCCTGCAATTTCAGAAGTACTAATACTAATAATATAACCACCTAGTTTAAAATGTGGTACAGTATAATTCTGCACCTGCCAATCCTGAATGAATAGAGATAGGACAAGAGAAAAGGCACACTATTACCTAGGGTAAAAAAAAATTACTATCAAAGTTAAATATCTGAAATATCAGTCTTGAGTACCAGAATAGAAAATAACCAAATAAATATTCATGTCAAATGTGTTGTCTGCTTGCACTGAAGTAAACATGCTGTTCGGCTTCCAGGATATTCTAACATTATTTTGAAATGGGTGAATTCATTTAGAACAAGCCTAAACATTTATTTATGTGAATTATCCAGTAAAATAATTTTTTTCTTATTTTAATGGGCTTTCCTTTCCACTTAAATTTGATACTTCACCACATGCATATATGTTTATTTCTATTATCCACTGGCTTTCCAAGACCTTTTTTTTTTATTTCACACAGTCTTAAATAACATTGACCTTTTTAGAGCACTATAATGAAGCATTCAGAAAAAGAAGTATATTGAATTTGAGGTTGGATTATCATAATATAGCATGGATTGTGTATGTGTATATATATATGTGTGTGTGTGTGCATGTGTGTATTGTACATATGTGTGCATGTGTGCATGTATATCTAGATGCCACCGTTACCTAATGACAACAGATTTGACATCACCTCTACCAGGTAGTCACTGCCTTTCAGAAAGTCTAACCCTGTGTAATTCTACATTAAGCTCGTGCCTCAGAGCAACATAACCTGTCTTTGACAAGAGCAAATGAGATTTAAAGGAATAATAGTTAAATACATCAGTAGAGCCAATAACTACCAACAAAAATAACTAGAGAGGTTATGATACAAACTAAGCTATAGTTTCAGGATATCTGATAGACCCTGTGGCAAAGTACAACTAATGGGATTTTCCTTCTTTAAAAGATTAGAAAAGCAGGCTTTGAAAAATGTACCATATGAAGCCCAGCATGGTGGCACAAGGCTTTAATCACCACTTCTGGGAAAGCTAAGGCCGGTAGATACCTTGAATTCTAAAGTTCTGAGCTATAGTTGAGCTAAAGTCAACCAGGTATCCACACTAAGTCTGGCAATAATAAGATAAGTCTTCAGGAAGAGGTCGGGATGAGGAGGGACAAACCATCACAGGTCAGAAACAGAGAAGGTAAAAGCTTCCATGCCAATCACACTGAGATCAGCCTGGGCAAAATGGGGAGTCCTAGAGATGCTATGCTTGCAATGTATGATCCCGAAGAAAAACTGTCTGAATGATCAGATAATCACAACTACTGAATAAAATGATATAAAGGAATGGTGCTCATTGAGCTTAGTACTCACTCAAGTTGCTATAGCACCGAAAACATTGCCATTTGTTTCAAATTAAAACCACCATTAGATATTAATATCATGTACTAAAAATATGGTCAAAGGAAGACTAACATGTGATAAGTACAGAGTTATACTGGGGACAAGCAAAAAAGATAAATAACCTGATAGCTCATTATAACCATTATAATACCTGTACCAGTTTAAGGTTTAACTAATTGAAATTGCCAAAATAGAGAAAGTGTCACATAGTGGAGAGAAAGTCTCTAAATCAGGAAGACCTGAAGTATAAATCTGGCCTCTGACACAAACTGGCTCTGTGACCCTGGGCAAATCATGCAACCTCTCAGCTCCCTAGACAAATCTCTAAGGCTATAAATTGCAGAGTAGGTGCCAATTTGTATGGGTAGAGGGAATTTCCTCATCAGGACTTCCCTTTGCCTATGAAGTCACAACAAAAACTGCCCAAATAGTAAGAACCTACTAAAATCTAGTTTTCCACTTAGAAGAAAAAGCCATTGGTCCCTAAAATCCAGATCAATCCAGCATGAAAGAACAAAGAAATTTCTGACCAATCCTGTCTTGGGCAGTCAAGTGACTATTGCACATGTGTCTAGTCATTCACCAAGTGTCTTTTGCTTTTCAGACCTCAGCAAGTGACAGCACAATTTCTCACCTGCCAGTTAGCATCCATTAGCAAGCAATACTCTAGAAGTCTAGTTCTTAGAAAACCACAAAGCAAAGAATGTGTTGAAGATGATGCACGACAAGATTGCTGAATGGTTTCCCCTACTGGCCTCCCCTCCCTTTGGGTTTATCACCCATTATTATTCATTATTTATATAATATCATAAGTGCATAGCTATATTGATGGAATCCAGTCTGTGCCAACAAGGTTGTAGACTTTGTTCACTTCCTGTATTTTAAACAATCTTCTGATTCATTGGCTTTTAAGAATATGGGAGTAGGGGAGACACAGAAATGATACATAAATGGTTCGGATCCTTTAACTGCCCAGGAATCTATTTTTAGAGCACCTGATAATGCAAAGAGGCATTTTAGAAGAAGAATTACATGTAGAGAAGGCAGAAAAATGAAAATAAAATAAAGAATCAAAGCCATAGGTTAATGTATAACCATTACATAATTTTGATAGTTTGCTCAGGATAGGACCAAAAGCAACAGCAAAGAAATCACATAGACGTGGCTTACTATTTCCCTGTGAGGACTTTATGGTAAATCCAATAGCAATACTCATCTTAGATGAGTCAATTTCTTAAAGAAATCTGTCTTGATCATCCAACTCTCCATGAATTTCTTAGACTACTCTGAACTCTTCCTAGATTCTAACAAATATCTTATAACAAATAATCTTCCTAAGATTATTTCTTTATTATGCCTCTTCTTCTTTCCCTTGGCATTGTCAAAGTAAATAAATGGTCCAGTGCAATATTAATTAGCAATATTTAATCCTGAAACACATCCACAAAAGATGGAAAAGTAAGAGATGGAATTCTCATCATCTGACTCTTTCTGAACTCTCATAAGCTTATATCTTCAGTTTTAATAATATTTTATATGGAGACTATTTCAATGTGACAGGGAGTTTATTGATGTTGATATATGAAAGTAAACCTAGAGACCCTTTGAGAACCTAAAAAAAGGATAATAAAAAGGCAGAAGAGAAATAGAAAGGAGAAAATACCATCAACAGATAAACGAGAATAAATATGTTAGACAAAGCAAATTAGATGAAAGGACTAGAATAAGACATTGTGTATGATTACAGCAGCTCCAACCCAACCTACATAAACAAATGGATAATTCTGAAAAGTGGGAAATTAATAAAAACTTAAGACAGCAACAGAATATTATGAAGGACTAGAATTTAAGAATACCTCAAAAGACTAAGCAAATTTGGGGTCAGTTGATGTCCCTGGTCCTTCTAGTATTAATATTTCCTTGCAGAGCATAAAGGTACAAATAGTTGTCACAATTAGGAGGTCAAAAGATTCCAAGAAACTGTCTTAGTCAATTAATGTTTAATTTCTTTGTTTAGTGGAAAGATGGTAGTCAAGAGCTTTATTTGTTTGGATAAATAAATTTATTTAATAATATGTTTAAATAAATAAACTTAAATAAATAATAAAATTATTAAAAATGTATTAATTATTTAATCTGCAAAGCACCATGGAAGATGCTAGAAGAGCTTGAACTTTGCCTAATGACAAAGCAAATAGTGCTTGATAAGAACACATGAATAAAGAGCTTGATGTAAGGACCCACTGAGCCAGATTAACCTAAGAACATTGTAGATGGAATTGAAAGGAAGTCAATAAACATGAAATATAACAAATCTACTGGTATTTTAGAGTGTCTTTTTTAGGTTGCAAAAATAGCTTGTCACCATTCATTGGGGTGTGGCTAAACAAGTTATGGAAATAATCCTAATGGAATATCATTGTGTTGTAAGAAATGATGCAACATGGACTAAAGAGAACCAAAAGGCTATGTAGATATATAGAAATATGTGTGTGTATATATGTAGGTATGTACATCTATAAATGTGTGTGTGTATACACACACACACACACACAATTGCAGAAAGTAAATGAGAAAAACAACAACAAAACAATCAAAAATAAATGCCACAAAATTATAACAGCCAAGGTTGGCCCCAAACAAGGGATATTAAAAGACTCCTTGCCCCCTTTATTTGCCAAGATAGAATAAAATAGGTATAGAATGCTAAATTTTTTTAGTCTTGCTGAACTGTTTTTCCCATTATTTTTATTCCTTGTTGTAAAGTTTGGCTCTCTTGGAAAGGGGAGGAAAAAGGTGATATAAAAGCAAAAGATATAAAAAGGAAGCTCGTACAGACCAGGTTTGATCCTGGAGGGACTGACCCACCAGTGATCCCATTCTCTTCGTCTTGTTAACACACCCTATTTTTATCGAAATGGATACCACTTGATATCTATTCATATCCAATGGATGGAGACCATCCAAGAAAGTCCACCTATGTTTGTCCAAGAAATCTCTAAAACAAAGCTAAGATTCTCTACAAATATAATATTCAAAATAAGTATTAGCTTTAATATATATACACATATTTAAGGTGCATAAATATATCTCTCTTATGAAAATAATTTTTATTTCTTATACTACAGAAAATATATAGCATGAAGAACACTATCTCACATGAACATATATAGAAATATGAAGCTTAAATAGACCATTATTATCATTATACCCCTGCCATAAAATATAAAAATTTTGTGGGATGAATGAACAGATATTTCCTCTTCACCTTGGACCTATACTATCTAAGCTACTCTCAATTTAAACCAAATCAACGAACATTTATTTAAATGCCAGGCACTGGGCTAAATGCTAGGAATACATTCTATTGTGGGAGATAGAATGAAAAAAAAAAATTTTATATATATATATATATATATATATATATATATATATATATATTTCTGTATGTGTATATGTGTGTATACATGGTATGATATGTGTATATGTATTGTTTGTGTTTGTATATACACCTACACACATATAGTACCTTTCCCCTCTGTGTGCATATACATGCTTATGTATGCAAACATATACACGGGATTTGCCAACATTGAGGAGGACTGAAAAAGATCTATTGCAGAAGACTGAGATTTGAGCTGAAAAGTTGAGAGAAGGAGTTTTCTGTGCAAGGAACAGCAAAGACCAGTATCTCTAGATCACAGCATAAGATAGAATTGATGGAACTTGACAGCTGATTGGATACAAGGAGTGAAAGAAATTGAAAAATTGAGAATGACACTTAGAAACCTGGGTGACTGGGAGTATGATGGTCCCTCAACAGTAACTGGGAATATCAAATGAGGGGTGGATTGGGAGAAAGATAATGAGTTCAGTTTTGTACGTGTTGAATTTAATATTCAACTGGAGATGCAAAACTGGAGGTCAGAAAGAGGTTAGGTTACAAATGGGCACACAGCTTGGGCACCTGATAAAGAAGCCCATTGATGTGTAGCCAGGAAGAAAATGAAAGGATAGGTATCTTTGGCTCCTTCTTTGAAAAGGGGTTCTAGGAGGAACCACTAGAGTTTATGGAGTAGGAAAGTGATATTTTCATAGACATGCGTAAGTAAAATTAGTATGATAACACTGGATAGCTTTGAGTGGAGGAGGGGAAAGCCTTGAGTTAGGGAGACTATTGAGGAGCCTATTGTAATAATTAAGCAAGAGGTAATGAGTGTGTAAACTAAGGGGGTGGCTATATGAATATAGAAGTGTCAAATGCAAGATGCTGTAGGAATATCAAGATTTTGTAAGTGATTGGATATGTGGTGTGAGAGAGGAATTGAAGATAATATTGATTTCTAGAAGAATGGGGTACCTTCTAAAAATGTGCAGTCTGGAAGAGGGGTAGATTTGAGAGGGGAAAATTCCACTTGGAATATATTGAACTTGAGAAGGCATCAAGTGCAAATACCTTTTACTAGAAATTTGGTTAAGAAAGAGAAGAATAGTTTCTGTGGGAAGTGAGATAGGGAAGGAATTAGGGAGGAAGTAAAGGATTTCCTCACTGCAGTGAAGGCCAAGGTGAAGTTGGATAACATGAATTTATAACATACCCAGTCAATACACTTGTGGGAATTCCTCCAACTCCATCCAGCAGCATGTGAGGAGGAGTGGAGGATACTGTGAATAATCCAGAGCTGTGGTCTGGCAGGGAATTTACCATGATAGAACAAAGGGGACACAGATCAAAGAACTGATGAAGGTGTGGAGTTTAACTGGTTAACTATACAGTTGATGCTGGGAATAAAGTACCAGTAGATGGAAAGACTGGAGTTTGCCGTGAAGGTGAATAGATTTAGGAGTGGTGAAGCAGAGGGAGACAGAAAAATAGAATTATTATAGTCAGAGGAGTGTCAGAATGCTTTATTAAGGAAGTGCAGTATTTATGAGTAATGGTTTGATCTAGTATGTGACCACCCTGGTGTGGGGATGAAGTGAAATAAAAGGTAATGGGACTGGAGGCGCCTGATGGGTTGGTAATTAAGGGAGTTTGTGAGAGCTTCCACATGGATAGTCCCCCAGTATGAGTGCAGGTGTTGGCAACAAAAGGAAAGCCATAGACTCATTCTATATGCCTTGGGAGGAAAGAGAGAATGACACAGTAGCAGGTGGAGCACAGCCGCCATAATTTGAATAGGGAGGAATATTTCAATAATGTCAATTTCAAAGACAGGGAAATTGCTGAGTAATAGTGGCAAAGAGAGAATCTAGAAGCAGCATTTGGGGAGCAAGAAATATTCCAACTTCCCCTTTAGGACCAATGAGTGCATGGGGATGGAGCTAGAGAAAGAGAGCAAAGGTACAGCTGGTGCTGAAGAGGGTGGCCAAAATGTCATCATCATCTTGAGAAAACAAAGCTTTAATGAGATCAAACAGACAGAAGGACAATGAGAGAAAGAGGTCTAGGATGCCTGGAAATTAGTTCACTATGGAATAGGAATTCTAGCGCACATAGTAGAATGGTAAAGTCAGCATGAAATATGGATGGAGTAGAGTTGAGGAGGCTTAGGTTGAGGATGGTTTACTCCTAGGTAACCAATGACTGATACAGGAGTAGGGAGAGAAATAGGAAGTGGGAGTTTGTTAACCATGGGGGTAATAATAGGTGTCAGTTCAATTATGATACCTGTAGTCCTAGTATGAAGATGAGTATAAGGGAGGCCAATCAATCAGTTAAGCAATAAATTAATAAGCATTTAATAAATGCCTATTATTTACCAGGCACTAAGTTTATAATCTACAAGTGAAGGACAATTAAAAATATATTAGAAAATATGATTTGGGCTTATGAAATGAAAGATCTAAAGACCTAAAGACTACTAATTAGTTGCATTCTAAATATTATGAATGTCCTTCAAGATGAGAGTAAGAATAACATCTCCAAAAAAACACAAGTAGCAAAAGGCTGGTAATTGACATGGGATCAATTTCTGAGTCAGTTGTTTGATTCAATCAAATGAATGCCAAAATGTAGAAAAGAGTCAAAATCAAAAACAACTAGAAGAAAAAATACAGATGAGAACTGTCATTAATTGTGAGCAATTAAAACTTCTTCAACATTACTCATTCAAAACAAGTTATTGATACCTAAAAATGGAAAATGGGCAGAGATCACAAATAACTGACAAAATTCACTATTCTCTATAGAAGTTTATTGCTGTTGTCAGAACATGGAGACCAAGAGACCATAAACTGCCACAACCAATCAGCAAACATTCAAGCTCCTTCAGACCATAGAGAAATGACAGGTAATGGGAACACTAATTTCAAGAACAAACTCATTTGTAAGATATTATGAAACAAGGCTAGGTAAATTTACAGGCAACATTGCCTACCAAAAGGACAGAAGTAAGTGGAGCATAAAATAGCCCAATGAAAGTTTGCAGTGGAAACCAACTATTGAGTTAAATATAGTAAGAGCAGTTACTCCAGCAGTGTAATGAAAGCAATGGAACAGTCTAGAGAATGCATGTTCCCTAAGAATCCAGGTTCGAAGGGAATCAATCTTGGGTGGAAGAGGGAAGTTTCTCTGCCTTATCTTCACTGCCAATTTCACCGGAGAATCTGGCTCAATAGGAGATAATACATCCAACCAAGAGCAGAAAGAGATATACTGGCTCCTGGATAAGAGGTATGAATATTTTTGTAACTTTTATTATCTAA
Source organism: Petaurus breviceps papuanus (assembly GCF_028583685.1). NCBI lineage: Eukaryota > Metazoa > Chordata > Mammalia > Diprotodontia > Petauridae > Petaurus > Petaurus breviceps. The sequence continues at coordinate 45,410,859 of NW_027185764.1, read as the reverse complement.
TTTTGTTTGCAAAGCATTTTAATTGTATATGTAATTTTCATTTTTATGCAAATTTTATTTTTAAATTATTGCAAATTACATTATATAATTCCACATGATTCCTAAAAAGGTCAAAATGATTTATAGCTCTACTAGTTGTTCTTTTACCATAACCACAGCAGTATTGAATTTTATTGTCTTGGGGCAGAGCCAAGATGGCAGAGTGATAGGAAGCATTGTGCTTGGCTCTCCTCCATAAACTCCTCCAAACAGATCTGGAAAATGCACCAGACAGGGGCGGCTAGGTGGGGCAGTGAGCAAGAGTGCCGGCCCCAGAATTGGGAGGACCCAGGATCGGTTCCAGCCTCAGATACTTAACACCCACACAAAAAAAAAACTGGCCATATAACCTTGGGAAAGTTACTTAACCCGAATTTCAAGAAAGAAAGAGAGAGAGAGAGAGAGAGAGAGAGAGAGAGAGAGAAAGAGAGAAAGAAAGAAAATGCAACAGACTGAATCCTAATGTGTAGATGCAGGGGGAAAAGTCACAGTGTGTCATTTGTCCAGCCAAGATTGGCATAGGGAGACCGACAAGGAGGTTGGTAGATGCTAAGGATGGAGTCAGAGTAGGAGCATACTGCAAAATGTACTCCCAAATCTTACCAGAGTTCCACCAGACTCATACTAAGGCACCACAGGGACAGGTGCCAACTGGTATCTTTGTTGCCCATTACTGGGTCACAGATTCAGGATGGACCAAGAAGGAGACCTTCACAAGAGTGGTCTTCTCCATTACAGAAGCCCTAGGAGTATACTGAGAAAGGAGGAAGTTCAGAAGCTAGTAGCAACAGCAGCATGATTGGCCTCAGGCCCCAAGCTCAAAATAGGGTTTCACTTCCAGCATTTAACCCATTCAGGAGAGGAATAATCAAGGCAATAATTCCACACCAAAAAGAAGCTTGCAATTCTGTCACTTAACCAATTGAGCTTTCCAACTGGCTAATAGGTGCTAAGTCCAATAGCAGTCTACATTTCCACAGGTCCAAATTCAGACCAGGAACTTGTAGAGCTCAGACAAGAGGGGCAGCAATCAGACTTTGTCCTGCTTGGATAAGAACACTTTGGAAGAACTGAAATCTTACAGGTCTGCAGTCTGAGATCCTGGAATAACACAACACTTAATTCCCCAAGGAAGCAGCAATAGGACCAGCTCAGATATTTCTTCTAGAAATAAAGCAGAGCACAGTTCTAACATCATCTCGAGTCATGATATAGGCTAGAAGAGCAGACAAATAAAAAACTTCACTATAATAATCTAAAACAAACACAGAAAGGAATGACTCCAAAATAACCACAAGCAAAACCTCAGAGAAGAATACAGCATGGTCACAAACTCAAATAGAATTCCTGGGAGAAATAAAGCAAGGTTGTTGTTGTTGTTGTTTTAATTAACTAGAATGAGGGCACTTGAGGAGAAAATTGGAAAAGAAACAACATCCTTGGAAGAAAGAATTGGAACAGAAATTAATAGCTTGTCACAAGAGGTACAAAACTTTGCCCAAGAAACAAACTCCCTAAAAATTAGAATGGACCAAATGAAGCCAATGATTCCATGAGGCAATGAGAAATATTAAACCAAGTCAAAAGACTGAAAAAAAATTAAAAGAAATTAAAGTATATCAAAGCCAAAAAAAACCCTGACCCAATTAAGGAAAAACAAATTGAGAAAAAAAAATTAGAAGTAATAGACTATTTAATCACCATGACCAAAAGAAAGAGATAGAGATAAACAGACAGAAACAGAGAGACAGAGAGGCAGAGAGAGACAAATAGCTTGTTTCAAGAAATCTTAAGAGAACACTGTCCAGATCTCTTGGAACCAGAAGGAAAGTACACAGATCAACTGATCAGCTCCTGAAATAAACCACAAAATGAAAACTCCCAGGAACATCATGGTCAAAATCCAGAATTTCAAGATAAAAGAAAATGCTACAATCAGCCAAAAAGAAAGAATTCAAGTATCAAGGAGCCACAGTCAGGATCACACATGATTTAGCAGCCACCACTATAACAGATTACAGAACTTGGAATATGATATTCCAGAAAGTAAAGGATATGAGCTTACAGACAAGAATAACTTACCCAAAAAAAAAAAACTGAGTATAATCCTAGGAAGAAAAAATAAACTTTTAAGAAATAAAGTACTTTCAAGCATCCCCGATGAAAATAACAGAACTGCAGAGAAACTCTGAAGTTCAAACACAGAAGCAAAGAGAAATATAAAAAGGGAACATGAATGAATAACAATAAAGGACTAAACAAGTATAAACTGCTTTCATTCAAATATTAGAAGCAATACATACATGTGTCCCCTCTGAGCTCCATCATCATCAGGAGCCATAGAGGGAAGTCTAATTAGACAAGGCTCGAGAGTAGTTTTGTTTTGTCTTGATCTTCAGAAAACAATTCAGAAAGAGGGGGCAAGAGGAATGCATACACTAGAGGAAAAGTGAAAGGAAGGTGTGGAAATTACCCCATATAATCAAGGTACACAGGTAGATATCTACACAAAAAAAGGAGGAAGAGGTGGAAGGGAGTGGCTGGCATTTGAAATTCAATTTCTTTTGAACAGATGAAAAAAGCAGGGAGTCCAACACAAAGGTAGATATAGAAATACATTTTATTCAACAGGAAAATAAGAGGAAAAGGGGGAGAAGGGGGGAATGGTAGGGTAGATTAAAGAAAGGATTAGCCCTAAGCAAATAATCTCTAAGAATGTATAAAAATATTTATAGTTCTTTGTGGTGGAAAAGAATAGGAATCTAAGGGGGTTTCCATAAATTGAGGAAAGGAGGAACACATTATAGAATATAAATGTGATGAACTACTATTGTGCTGAACCCTTATCAGTATAATGACCAATCAGGATTTCAGAGGACTGATGATGAAACGTGGTATCCCACTCCTGATAGAAGTGAAGGACTCAAATCCATGTAAAAAGGGGACTCTAAACAAACTTTGGAGTTGCAGAACCCACAAAATGACACAGAGAAGCTAACCTCCCGCTGAGAACAGCCCGGCAGGCTGGCAGGAATTGGCCAGCCCAGCGCTCTGGGAGCCCAGCCCAGCACCACGCCTGAGGCTTTAGCCCCAGGGCTGGCCTGACCAGCCGCCAGCCAGAGGGACTCCAGATCAGCAGCAGCTGTGGCCGTTTCCAGATTTATCCATATATAGATGCGAAGGACAAAGTGAGAGGCCAGTGCAGTCTGGACTTTGGGACCAGTAAGTGGGAGTGCATGGCTTTTACCCCTGGAGCGACAAACCCCTGAGATGCCAGCACAGCCTGCCAGTGCCATGTGGTGGCTTCAGCTAATGGCCTGCAGAGTGTAGGGGGACCCAGCACCATTCTGCAGGGTAATCGCTCTTGCTTTAACCTGCTTGGATCTGGATTGCAGTCTAGGGTGGAGGTCCTGGGGTGTGTGTCCAGCTTGCCAGAGCGTGTGGAGACCTCAGAGAGGGCACCCGTCTAATACCTCCGGCAGCTGAGAAAACCCCAGCGTTTGGGACGAAAACTCCCCTGTCTGGTGGCAGAGTCCTACTGTGGCAAAAAGCCCAAAAGCCAAATAATTGAGTGGCAAAATGAGCAGGCAAAGGAAACAAAGCAGACAGAAGATTCCAATGTTACACTCCTATTTTGGGGACAAGAAGGAGCAAGGCATGGAACAGGAGGAAAACAGTGAAGTCAGAAC
>NW_027185764.1:45385416-45397131 GCF_028583685.1 Petaurus breviceps papuanus | reverse complement strand
GCAAGTTCTGGTTGCTTTTCAAAGAACAAAATTCTTTATCTAACTTTAAGGAGAGTTTGTTAAAGATATTGGAGTCTTGTTCTGAGGAATGACTAACAAAGTCATTGTTAAAGATATTGAACTAGTCTCTGTCATAAATGAATGCAAGTAAAATCTCTGAAATCATCATGTGATATAGACCAGATGATGCACTAAAAATCCCTTATGTTCCATGATTCCTAGGAAACATGGTCTAAATTTGAAAGCAGAAGCATAGCTCATGGGTTCCCCATTTCTGTATATGTATCACTGCTGCTCCATCTACCAATCATTACTTTTCTTCTGCCCATGCACAGAGAATGAGAAAGAAACCACACCAATTTCTCAGCAAAGCTCAGAGTCTAAGGAAAGGCAAAGGCAACAGTCATAAAACTTCCTGCAACAAGTGTTTGTCTGACATTAATGGGAATAGTATGGATTTTATGTCATTGAACTCTGAATGGAGCAATAATGTCAAGGTAAATCCAATTTATCACAATATAAACTATATAGAGTGCAGCATGATGTAGAGGAAGAGCCCAGGGTTAGGAAGCAGGAGTCAAGTCCTAGTTACCGCTGCGCCACTAACAAGTTGTGTGACAAACAACTCTCCCTTGCGATGCCTCAGTTTCCCCATCTGTAAAGGGAAGAGGTTAGACTTGATCTCTAAGCCCACTTCCAACCTTCCCATTCTATGTGTTTGCCTAAACACTGAGCTAATGCAAAAGGATCCACGCAAAGTGGCCTACCACACGTGGTTTGGAGTGCACATTTAGAGCTAGAAAGCATCTCAGAGGCCACAACCCTTCTCTCATTCTACAGCTGAGGCAACGGAAGCCCAGGGGGGGTCAAATAATCCACCCAAGTCATCATGGGTAGTGAGTAGGTTTGGAACCCCGGTCCTCTAACTCAGGAGTCAGTATTTGGTTCCTTGCACCAGGTTTTCTAGGCATCTCTTGCCAATGACAAGCTGAAATCATGATGGAAAAACTCCGAGCTTGGTTTTGGCTGTAATCTTAAAGTGCCTTCTAAAGGTAAGAAAAAGGATTCTTTGGTTTTAAGCCCTATCTGTATGAAGTATATAATTGAGGAAGGCATGACAATAATAATAAAGATAATAGCTTATACCTATGTAATACTTATATGATTATAATAATATATGACAGTAGGTCAAAGGCTATAGGCTTTCTAGTCACATGAATAATGATGATAGCTTATACTTATGTAATGTGCTAACGTGCTTTGCAATTATTATCTCATATGAACCTTATAACAGCCCCAGGAGGTCATTGCTATAATTATCCCCATTTTGCAAATGAGGAAACTACAAACAGAGGTTAAGTGACTTGCCCAATATGACACAGCTAGTAAATGTCTGAAGCCAGATTTGAACTCATATCTTCGTAACTCCAAGTCTGGTGTTCCATTCACGGAGCTGTAGCTGTGACAACGAGGGTCTTTCAGAGCAAAGAAAGAAAAGTAGCACAATTTCTTAAATAGTTTGTATCTTAAGAGGGAATTTACAACAAGAAAATTTCAGGAAATGCTAAGCTCTAACCTATTCTCTAATAGACGGCCCTTTTTAAGCCTTCAGTGTGACTGTTGCCTTAGATCCATATTTGCTCAAAGGCTCTTCTGAAAAGCTTCTTCTTGGTTTAGACTTCATACTTCCCTGACAAAACAATGCACTTTTTAACTGGCTGCTCCTATTACTAAAACATAGTGCTTAAATTACTGTGCCCTGGCTCCCATGTCCTTCCCTTCATCAATAATGTTCACTTACCACTTGCACATTGAGTGTCTCCTTGAGGATTAATTAAATGCACATCAACCTTTAGATCCTTCCTACAGTGAATATTCTCTGCTTATCATTCTATTTTTCAAAAGACAAAAAGGAAATCACCTCCATAGGTGCCTTTAAAAAGAGACACAAAACCAAAGTAAGCAGTGGACTGATTTTAGCATAGGTTTAATTCATTCTACAACAATTGTAGGAAGACTCTTGAATAACAGCACTTAATTTATGTACATTCAAAATGAGAATAATAAACTTAAATTAACATTCACACGAATGTCAATTATACTCATTTTTAAAGTAATATTCATTTGCATGAATTGAGAATCATTCTCCCTTATTGATAGAGGAAAATAGAGATGCAAAACAAAAAGAAAAAATGAAGATAAAAGGAATAAAGTGCATTCAGTCAGAGAGAATATTACTGAAACCATATGGATATTCCAGGGAAAGGCCAATCTATGCATCTCACTAGTAGCCCTCTATCCTATTATATCAGGGCCACTCACAGTGGCTGCCATACAACCCCTGCCACCACATGTCTTCACCCTAACCCAAATTGTCACAGGCGTCTCACAGGCAAGAGCTCTGGAGTCATGCTAAGGTTTGGTTTGTAGAAACTATCAGATGAGAAAACATGCACATCGAGAAAGCAAAACCCAGTGTCTTATCTTGTCCATATGTGCTTACTTACCTTGCCTCAGCTACAGGGCACGAGATAAAATTGTGGAATGTACAAAAGCTGGTCTTTAAAGGTCTCATCATTCCCCGACCATCACCCCAAGAACCTACAGAATGTCACGTTTTCTAGATTCTTCTCAATCAGCTCCACATTCTGCACATTCATGGCAACAGGCCAGACATAGACAGTTCAACACTTCTAGGCAGATATAATAAATTTTAAAATGTGGGATTTATGTTGACTTCCATTTGCAATATAGTTCTGATTTTTCTAAGGTGATTTCATTTCCCTCACTAAAGTATTAAAATAAAAAAATGTGGCAACTAGATGGTTCAGTGCATAGAGTACTAGGTCTGAAATCAGGAAGGCCTAAATTCCAATTCATTCTTAGCCACTTACCAGCTATGTGACCCTGGGTAAGGCCTTAATCTCTGTTTCCCTTAATCCACTGGAGAAGGAAATGGCAAACCACTCCAGTACCTTTGCCAGGAGAACCCCATTGGAGTCAGAAAGACTCACACACAACAGAACATCAATAACAACAAAAAAGTAACAAAAACAAATCTATACTTTACCATATTGTCTAAACAGTCTAAGTGTAACATCAAGTATTATTAACATGGAGTAAATCCAGAATGGTAGGTACCTCCTACATGTCTACAGGTATATTCAGATTTAGGGAAATGAGCAATCTGTAGCTTCGCCCTCCAAACACTATTTAAACTAATGGCGCCACCATTCTCCCAGTGACTCACACTAGAAACCCCTGAATAATCTTTATTTCTCTCTCCTTCAGCATCCATTTACTTGCCAAATTACATTGATTCTGCTTCTAAAAGTACCTGTTGAAACTATTCCCTCTTGCCCATTCATACTGCCACCAACCCAGTGAAGGACATCAAGGCCTATTCTTGGAGCTATTGTAATGGCCTCTTAAATGGTCTTCTTTCTTCCCCTCTTCCTTTTTACCAATTTATCCTTTACACAAATAAGCTAGATCTAATCATGGGTCTGACAGCACCTTAACAAACTTTCATTGACTAATGAGTAGCTTTGGGATAAAGAACAAAATCCCATTCCAGACATTTAAAACTTCCACAATCTGGCTCCACTGTGCTTTTCCAGACCTATTTCATATTAGTTTCTCCCTCATGAAAAACAAGGTGGCATAGTAGATTGAGAGCTAGCCTTGGAACCAAGATGACCCAAGTGTCAGTTCCATCTCTGACACATCCTGGTGATGTGACCATGAGAATATCTCTTAACTTCTCAGCATTATAGGAGGCTGTCAAAGATTATAATTTGCAGTGTTGACTTGTATTAGTAGAGGGAGTCCTTATCTGGTAGTTGGCTATTCCAATGAAATCATGGGTCCAGTCCCTATCTATCCCTTTTTCTCATACTGCTCGTTCAAATCAAACTAGACTTCTGACTGTTCCCCAATTTCATCTTGCAAATGTTCACGGAGATGACATCACCTAGACTTTACTCCAGGTGCCTCAGAGGTAGTATAAGACACTTAATAGACAGCTGGCCTTGGAGCCAGGGAAATCTGGGTTCAGGACTGTATCATTTAACCTTTTAGTGTTTCAGGCAACTCCATAGATTCTAAATAGTGTAACTCTGCATTTCACCAACACATATGCCCGGTTTTCACTCCATGAACATCATACCCTTGGTGCCATGCTTTATCAGGTGCTCCCTGGTGTCCCCCACACATACCCCACCATTGTCAGCTTTCTTTTGTGTATTATCTTCCCCAATCAAATTCTAAGCCTTGAGGGCAGGGACTGTCTTTCTTTTTTCTTATTTGTTTCCTCAATGCTAAGCACAGTGCCTGGCAAATAGTAGGTGCTTAGTAAATATTTATTGAATATTGTCCTCCCATGTAACTACACACACACACACATTCCCTGGGCCTGAAACAGGGTACACAGTAGGTGCTTGATAAATGTTTCTTGGATGAATGAATGAATACATCAGACCAAGTTTAAATTTTTAATCCTTCAATTCTGACTACCTATCTAGCATAGGATGATGCATACAGTTAAATGCTAAATTTATATTTTGTGATTTTAATGATGCATTAAGGAGTGCTGGCTCTGCTGTCAGGTTACCTAGGTTTAAATCCTATTTCTCATACTTATTTTCTGTGTGACCTGAGACAAGTAATTCTATGGGTCCCAATTTTCTCATCTCTCAAATGAGGGGGTTGGACTAGATCACCTCTGAGCTCTCTCAGCTCTAAATCTGTGATATTCTGTATTTGAATTGAATTGTTCTCATCCCTGTTGGAACCAAGCTGGACACTGGGTAGGTAAGCTACAGTGCACAGAAGATCGGGCCTGGAGTCAGGAAGGCAAGAATTCCAATATGGACTCAGACACTTGTTAGCTGTGTGACCCTGGGCAAATCACTTAACCTCTGTCTGCCTCTATTTCTTCAACTGTCAAATGGGGATAATAATAGCACTACCTCCCGGGGTTATTGGAGGAACAAATGAAATATTTATAAGGTGCTTAGTACAGTATCGGGAACAAAGTAAGTGCTTAATAAGTGATTCTTTTCTTCCTTCTGCTGACCTAACATGGCAGCAAAGGAACCCTTAGGGGTCTTCCCTTCCCTTCTTGGCTACTTCTCAGTCCTGGAGTTTCTCCTAATGTTATGCAGAATCAGCATGATTCATATCCACAAAGGTGTTCTAGCTTTGAAATATTTTAAATATGTATTTGGATCTTTAGGAATCATTTACCAGGCGCATGAAGGAACTTTTAAACATTTCCAACTTAATCCTGTTGCCTGGGAACTATTCCAGACACATCCTAGATATTGGAGAGGGGGGAAGAAAAGCATCCTATAGACTTGCTATAACAAAACCTTGGTGTCACCTTTGAATGTCCTGGGGCTACACATCTCATTCTGTCACACCTATCACTAAGACATAAGAAAGTGATATCATTAAGGACCAGTTTAATGAGTTGAAAGATTAATATTAAAAAAAAAAAGCATCTAAAATAAGGATATCAAATGAGGTGGAAAATGACTTAGTCATAGCACTGCTTAGAGCAACTTGGATTCTAAATTAATAAGCATTAGTATTCCATATAAATTCATCACAATGTACACATTAATAAACAATAATGATGATGCTAGCTGAAGATGCTAAACTATACATGTAATACACAAAAATATCATATGCTCTTCCTTGGGATTGATAGTTCAATATCTACACACATTTTGAATCCATATTACCATTGTCCCATCAGAAGCAAAATACTCTAATCCCTGCTCTTTCAGCAACTTATCATGTCCCCTCAAAAATACCTTTCAACTGGGGTGGCCAGGTGGCTCAGCGAGTAAGAGCACAGGCCCCAGTGTCGGGATGACCTGGGGATAGAATCCGGGCTCTGATTACTTAGCACCACACCCAGAAATAACTGGCTGTGTAACCTTGAGAAAGTTACTTAACCCCAATTGCTTAAAAAAAAAATACCTTTCAACTTTTGTTAACTATTTCCACCATATTCTACTCTGTAAAAATGAAAGAGAGACCTAGTTGAAAGCTGGATGCAACTTAAAGCAATGCTCTGGTTCCACCCCAAGATCTAATTAACTAAATTATGTAATCAAGTACTCAAATGTAATCTTATCAATTTGGAGTATCTCTCTAACAAGGTAGATCTCAGCTGGTCCATCCTATGTGACTCTTGCCCATGTTCTCCCACAAATTTGACTCCAGACACCCACCCAATTTTCTGGAGTCCTCGCTCACCTTCTCCTGGCATCCTGACATGGAGAGGGTCCTAGTAAAGCATGTGAACTATCCATTAACATGTATATTGTGGCAAATTTATATGGAATGCTAATGTTTATTCATTTAGGATCCAATGACAAACCCATCGTCTTTTCCTACCATGCAGTCCCCTGATGATATCTTTTATTCATATTCTTCTAACATCTTCACTGGTTACATTTTGCTGCCTGCTCACACCAAACATATGTGCTTTTCCTTCATCCTTTGTGTGATGTCTTTTCCAATTCTCTGCAGATGATTGAGTTATTTGTCATTGTTGTTCAGTCATGTCCAACCCTTTGTGACCCCGTGTGGGATTTTCTTGCCAAAGATACTGGAGTGGTTTGCCATTTCCTTCTCCAGTTCATTTGACAGATGAGGAAACTGAGGCAAACAGGGTGAAATGACTTGCCCAGGGTCATAGAGCTAGTAAGAGTCTGAGGCCAGATCTGAACTCAGAAAGATGAGTCTTCCTGACTCCAGGCCTGGAACTCTATCCCCTGAGCCACCAAGCTGCCCCTTACATCCAGTATTAATTAGAATCATCACACTAGAGCTCCAGGTACAATTCTGAACTACACAACCTAAAGGGACGAGAATGTAAAAACTGCAAATGGACTAAAGGAATCAACCTACAGATTATTCACCAAACAGTACTTTCTCTGTTAATTTGTACAAAAAAACATACATTGCATTTCCTCGCAAAATATGGAGAGTTTTCCAAATAATGTGCTTTGCTTTTGCCTGTTAGAAACAGCTTGGGTGTTCGATGTCCATACCACTGAAATTATTGGAACTTTTCACTGAAAATATTGGAAATTTCTATTACAAGTATTATAAGCATCTGTTAGTTCTTTCACTTCCTTCCATATCTATTTCCCAGCATTCAAACTCTCTTAATTGGTGTTCATGGGCCAAGTAAGTTCTTTCCTTCAAAGGTCTACCAGACAGAATCTGTTCACCTTGGCTGCTACCCATTTTCAAATGTCCAAGAACAGTGGTGACTTTCTTTTGTCTTATAATACGGCATTCACAATCATTCTTTTTACCCAGTTCAAGCTTATTTCCAGAATTCCTTGGAAAGTCTTCTTCCTTACTGCTATCTCATGGTAGAAAGGAGCAATTCCTAAGAGTATGGAGCCATGCCACTCTACAGCTGTGTGAACACATATTCAAATCACTTCATTTCTATAATCCTAATATTCCTAATCTACAGAAGGAAGGAAATAGACAAGTTATCTGACAGCCTTTACAGACATCACAGGTATTTCAGGTATGAGTCCTTTTCAGTCACTGTGCCTTTTTTAAAAAAGTATTAACACTTTTTTTTTACCTTATCTGTAATTACCTTGATTGTAATGAGTAACCCTTTAAAGGGATCCCAGTTTTCTAAACTGTCCCATTACTTATAAAGTGATTGTAAAAAGAAGATTTATCTTACACAGACTCTCTGGAATTTCAGAACCACATATCTTTTAAGGAGGTATCTTTTTCCGCTAGCCTTTCTAAACAGCTCCCCAAAGTGGTGAATGAGGGATGCCATTCTGGGACCAAAATTACAGTTGGGTTGGCCATATGACATTATTCCTGAAAGTGCAATCTTTTGGAAATCATGCCGAAAGAGCAAATCTGCTTTTCCAGGGGAAATATGATCATTTAAAAGTGGTATTTTGAATATGAACCATGTAAGACGAATTCCCAGTTTATTACAGAATTGGATGCAAACGCATACATTAAAGGAGACAGAATGAAGTGCACTACTGTGTATATAGATTTCCAATCTGAACACAGGATTCTCTTATCTCTGAGCAGGAAACGTGTGAGATGAATTTCTCACTTACAGATTAATTTACACTTTAGTCATCACGGCTAGAAGATAGCCTGTCCTACTTATCGGCCTTGGATGGTACTAGTAATAGTGTGTGCATTTACATAGTGCTTTGAATCTTTAAAGTGCCATAGGATATTAATTATTTCATCTAATCTGTGTGATAATGTAGTATTATTTATCCCTTTCTCACTAAGATAAAGGAGCAGGTGCAAGTCACTTAAATTTGACACTTAAAATAAGGTACCTGGTCTGTATAGAGGCTATTTTATCATATACTTCCAACACGTTGGGTTCTTTTGTAGGTTAGCATCTCTTTGTTTGAATTTTTGTTTAAAATGGTGATAATATCTGACCTCACAGTAGCATATTGTGCAAATTAATTGCTTTTGAGTAAAGCACTTTCTGTTCCCCAGATGAAAAATATTAGTAGTAAATATTTCAATTGATTAACATGATTAATGACCATTTTCCATATCATTTGTCAAGGTTGGTCATGTCAGAGATATTGAATAATGTATAAAATTGGAAAAAAAATTTCCATCACTCAAAGAGCTCTTGCAATCCCACCTTCTCCATTTAGTCATTCATAATTCATAGGAAGAAAGGTGATGATTCTGCCCACCCTTTGCCCAACCATTGAATCTAACTTGAATTTCCCAATATTTTCACTATTTATTTAATAGTGAAATAATTTCTTCTCTGGTAGTATTTTTGAAATATTTATACAATCTACATGACTTGTGATGTGTTTGCTTCAATTTTAAGCTATAAGCAATCAGGGGAGAAGGGTTCTGTTTAATTTTCTTGTAATGATGACATACAGTACTATAGATTATTTATTTTAATTTCTCATTGAATATTTTTGAGATTAATTTTTTTATTAGTAAATGCTTTTTGATGATGATGAAAATACTGCAAGAAACATGGATCACTTGGGGAAATAATTCAATTTTAACTCATTCCTTAAATTACTTTTTCTACATAATTATTGTACAAAATATATTGCATTAAAGCTTTAATTATTCTGCCAAATACCTCTAAGTTATTTTATCTTTGGACTAAAAGTAAATAATTTAAGGAGCCTCAATTCTACACAAGAACCAAAAATTGGAAGTTTCAAAAGTACATAAGCTTAAAATTATAATGGTGCTAAGCTATTGTTGATTAGTCCAACGAATGAAATATTGCAACCAAAAAATGTATATATAAGGAATGGTTTATAGCCATATTCAAACAAAACTCATATACATTGCTTTCTTTAAACAAGAAGTCAATGCTATTGCAGGAAAAATTATTTGGAAATGTATCTTTCCTACCCAAAAGTTAACTCATTAACTCTCTCTCTCTCTCTCTCTCTCTCTCTCCCCTTCTCTCCTAGCATAGAATTGGAAGGTTTCACCTTGCTAAATGACTTCTAAAGGTCTAAGAAATACTCAGCTCAATGGACTCTTGAAATATCAGGATAATTTCAAAGCCACCATGTCATAAACCTGGGTTCATTCTATGTAGTCAATTATTTATTTAATCAATTTCTCCTCCCCATCCCATACAATCAGATACCTGAGGTAGGAGCAGTACCAAATGCATGAAAAGCAGTATTCATTTATATGATGTAATTTGAGGAGAAATAATACAAAACTATACTTTTCCAAAAATGTCCTCTTCCTCCACCATGAGCCTACCACGCAATTGACCCCACTATTCTCTATACTGAAATGTCTACAGTTAGACTTGTTCATGACAGAATAATAAGATATGGAGAATGGGGAGAGTAAGATTATCCAGAAGGCCAAGGGAAAGCTAAAAATAATCTAGGAAAAAAGGTGTATGTCAATGGTAGGGGAGAGGCTGGTGGAATCTCTATATTAATCATCAATTATTGGGACTGAGTCTTATTAATATATTAGTACCTGTAATATCTTAGTACAAATGAACAAATTAGTGTCATAAGTGTTCCACAAAAGTCTTAATTCCAAAGGCTCAGTGTAACATGGAGGCCATTAGAAATGATATAGAATTAGAGCTAGAAAGAACCTTAGAGATCATTGGGTCTCATGCCCGTTTTAAAGATAAGGAAACTAAGGTCCAGAGAAGTAAAATGACTCTTCTCCAAAAGCACAAAGATAGTACAAGATTGAGAATGAAACCCAGGTGTCTGGCTCTAAATTCATTTCTCTAGGTTTATAAAAGTTATGTCAGCAGAGCAGAATGATGGTTGATTCTCCCCAATTGGAAAGTGTTCAACTATAACCTTAGATAGATATTTGTACTGCCAACTTCTGAGGGTTTTTGTAGGAAAGCATTTTTTTATTTTTTTTAAGTACTACATAAAATCAGCTGGCATTATCTCTAACCTGTTCTCTTTTTCTATGTAGTTCAGAGTGAAACAAGCTTGGGACAATTCAATATCTTGTTATTAATAATCTTTCATATTTGACGTTTTATGAATTATTGCACAGATATACAAAATAACTTTTTTGTAGTTGAATAAAAGTATTAAGATGTAAGTTCATCCTCTGTTGACTAATTGAAAGTATCCTTAGTATATCTCTAGTAGCAGACAGGACCCACGGGTATGATACATATTTGTGGCAGGGTCAACAATTCTTTAGCTGATGTAATGTTTGCCATAATGTCTGGTCTCTGTGATTCTATACCTCTTATTATAAATATAAGGCTATAGTGTTGCTTCTTACAATTCTGTAACTATAAGGGTTATCCTTCCTCACACTGAAAAATGCAAATTAAATCACACTGCTTATTATAGAATACAGATAAGCACGCACACATTTATATATAATCATATCAATTACCGAGGCCTTGTTGGAATTTTTGTGCATTGGAAGTTTACTTACCTCATCTCTGTGAGATCTGAGTTAACATTTCATATGCAGAATCTCAAAAATGGGAAAAAAAAATCCAAACATATGAGTCTCTCAATAATACTTTTGATTCCTCACTTGAGAGAGATATTTTCCTGGAATTTTCCAGACAATTGATATATATACACTAAAGGTTAATTGCCCCCTTGCTTTTTTGTTCTAACTTCTAAAATCAGGTGAAACAGTCTCCCCTTCTTTTCTCAATAACTTTATAGATAAACTGTCCCCTGGACCCAGGCATCCTCATAACAACTGACTTCATAAATTAGACTTTTCATATACTTGTTAACTAACTTTGGGTAAGTGTAAGGGTAATGAGGATTTGGAGATCTTCCCTGCCCCTTGTATTGGCAATCAAACAGGTACTTAGCACCGTGTTTTAAGTTTACAGATTGTATCAAGTATTAAGATCCAGAACTTGTGAATCCCCAGTGGGAGGAAGTTGCTGATGTAACAGAAAGGGGTGGAACAGGGAGGAGCTAATACCATATATAAAGAAAAGCTCAAGCTAGAAAGCCAGAATTGCTGAGAGAGAGAGACCTGCTGGGATCCTGGGAGCTTCTGGGAGCCAGCAAGAACTTCTGAGAATCAGCCAGAGCTTCTGGGAATGCTAGGAGCCAAAACTGCTTGGAGTAAGCAGCATGGAGGCTGAGCTGCTCCTGCTGGTGAGAGAGAGAGAGAGAGAGAGAGAGAGAGAGAGAGAGAGAGAGAGAG
>NW_027185764.1:45354774-45385406 GCF_028583685.1 Petaurus breviceps papuanus | reverse complement strand
GAGAGAGAGAGAGAGAGAGAGAGAGAGAGAGAGAGAGAGAGAGAGAGAGAGAGAGAGAAGAACTGAGAACTGAACTGAGAACAGAGAAGAGAACTGAGAAGAACTGAGAAGAGAATTGAGAACTAAGAAATGAGAAGAGAGAAGAACTGAGAGGAAGCATGACTGTGGCGCTGGCACTTTGTCTGTCTGTCTTGATGTTACTTTGCCAGATTTGTCTGCTGATAGAGGAAGTTGCTATTGTTACAGAAGCCCTGGGACCTTACTGCTGGTTCAGAAGCCCTGAAAGAGGATTTTCTTGTTGTATGTTTATCCTGGAGGAGGGTCGTGTTGATATTTTCAGAGGTCATGGGACTATACTGATGATTGTGTTGATTTCTCAGACCTTGTTGGGTCTCTGTTGATTTCACAGGCAGAAAGTGAATTGATTATGGTACCAGCAATGTGTATAAATGTATTGTAGCTTTGTTAAGCTTTGCCTTCCGGGGAACAGAAACTGGGAAATACTTAACGTGAACTGGACACTGTGAGCTTCAATATGGAATGGGAACTGGACAAGGAGCTAGACAAGGAACTTGGAGATGCCTGCCTTTGAACCCAGGTGAAAGTTGGATGGATTCAGATAGGAGCTGGACCCATGGGAGAGCAACCATGGAAGCTGAGAGCCAGCTTCGAGTCAAGATGAAAAAAACCTCTCCTTGGGTATTTAATGCAAGCTGAGAAGGTCATGATTTACTGTGGCCTAGGAGTGGAGAACTCTGTATTCTGTATCCTGTACCTTTTCAGGATGATTGAATTAAGGATCATTGAAAACTAATCTCCAATGAAGAAGAAAGAAGACTTTTTCACTGAGAAATTAAGACAATGTTACCTAGGAGTGGAGAACTTTGACCTTTGTATTTTGTGTCTATTAAGGAGGCTTGCCTCCTTAAGGATGATTGAGTTAAGTTCTTAACAAATGATTGAGTTACTAAATGACTGACTTACTTTGTTTAAAACTGTGACCACTCTAATGAAAACTATGTGGCCATTTTAGTGATAAGTTCTTATGATTTCTTTGTAAGTACTTTGATAAGTACTTTGATTTCTGTGAATGTTTTGCTTTAATATACTGCTGAAAAAATAGAGTTCACTATACTATGTAATCAGAATCTTGAAGCTGTTCACAGCAGCTCTGGAAAGCTGCTCATGCTTGACTTTACAGTAAGCCAGGAAACATTCCTATCCTAAACTCTCATCTCCCTCCACCATTTACTACACTTAAAGATCCCAAAGAATGTTTCTGGAATTGGAGATAGTAGATAACACTTTACTCCACACCATTAACCATCCCAGAACTCCTTAAAAGGAGGAAGGATCAATCACACACACACACACGATGAAATTTTTCCCACACAAAAAGGTAAACCTTAGAGGTCATCTTTGCAGCTTCCATTCCACTTAAGTCTGAGGAACTGTCACTTCATTGTCCCAACCTGAATAGAGGCTTAGAAGTCTACAACATCCCATCTACCCCCTCCAACTGACTATAAAGAATATTATTTAATAAATCTCTTTTGAGTGCATAAGCCTTTCACAAATATTTTCTTTTTCCTCTTCCTAGGGCAGATGATTGGATTACCATATAATCACTCAGTTGCAGAGGCATTTGTCACCAAATGATGGAATTGAAATGGGTAGAAGAATTTGATCAATATATGTATTATTATCATGTTCAGTCAATTTTAGACAACAGTTTCATGTGTTATCCGAGTACAGCCCCTATAGGCTTATTGGTTGAATTCTACAGGATACTTTATGATTTGTTTTATGGAGATTTGTTTTCCACTGGTTCATTAAAGATAAGGAGATACTGTTATATAATTCTAGGCACCAGATCATCAATGTCTTACTAGGTATAAGATAGATGCTCAATTTCTACAGACTGTAGCATTGTGTGATAATATCTATCAATTTCTTGCAAAATCTACTTTGGTCACTAAATTTGAGTCTCTTAAAGATAACCCACCTGTAATTTTTGGTGGCAACAAGGTCCTGAATTACCATCTTAAACCCTTCCATTTCCACAACTAAATCTATATTGACAGCCATTTGTTCATCACTCTTTTCATTATATATTAATTGTTGAGCTCACAGAAGTGTTATATGTGATAACTCTTCTGATTTTGTTCTGGGATTATAACTGTTTTGTAGGTTCCATCCAGAGAAAAATGCTTTTTACTATATTTGATAAATCCTATGTCATAAACCTGGTATCAACTTTTACTACTGCTTAGTAAAATGATGCCTCCTTATTTTAAAAGTATTTCTGTAGGTTTGTGGTAGTTGTCTTCATTGATGTGCAGTAGTATTAGTTGTGTAGTAGTAGTAATAGTCATTATTGTATAGCAATAGTAGTAATAGTAATAGTCATTATTTTATAGTAGTGGTAGTAGTAATAGTAACTGTTACTGTGGGGTAGTAATAGTTATTGTGTAATAGTAGTAGTAGTTGTGGTGATGGTATTATAGTAGTAGTAATAATTGTTGTATGGTAGCAGTAGTAGTAGCAGTAACATTTGTTGTGGTGTAGTAGTAGCAATACCTATATAGTAGTGGTTATCGTATAGTAGTTGTTGTTCTTGTATAGTAGTAGTAATAGTTGTTTGTAGGAATAATAGCTATAGTTTTTAGTAGCAGTAATAATAGTTATTGTGTAGTTGTTATCATTGTAATAGTTGTAGTCGTAATAGTCATTGTTGTGTAATAATAGTAGTAATGGTCATTGTTGTATAGTAATAATAGTAGTAATAGTTGTTTCATAGTAGTGGTAGTTATGTTACTGTGTAATAGCAGTAATAGTTATAGTAGTAGTAGTAATGGCTTGCAGTAGTGATAGTAATAATAATTGTGTAGTAGTAGTTGTTTAGTAGTAATAGTTGTGTAGTAGTAGTAATAGCTGTTATGCTGTGTTGCTGTAACAGTTCTTGTGGAGGAGGAGGAGTATACTAGTTGTTGCTGTATCTGTCATAGCAGCAATAACAGAAGAATCTTGTTCTCATTTTTTTAACATGATTCAGATAGAAACAATCCTAGGACAAGTCGATGTCTTACTATTACTCTTCTATATTTAATTTTCCACGGATAGTTACACAGATGGACAAAATAACTGTCCATTGTAGTTAAATAAAAACATTAGGAGGCAAACATATCCTCTAGAGCCTCCCTGAAAGCATCCTTGATACAACTACAGGCACAGACAGGCTAGGAAGCATCATATGTACTTTATCTTGTTCACATATAATTTTCATCTCCTTTACTACACCTCTACATTTTAAAGTCTTTTGTTCTACGTATCTTGGAGATGAAAATTTGGTGTCACAATGCCTATAAAAATACCATTCTAAAACAATTATGAATCAATGTTATGCACAGGCAAATATATGGGCAATTATTCCAGTCTGAGATGATGGTCCAGTTCCATTACAGTTTCTTGGTTGCATTAAGATATTTTGAGGTCTGTATGTATAGAATGGGGATTAGTCATCTGTCAATATATAAGGAATAGAAAATTTCTGATGTATAATTCCAACTACCAAATAATATCTTACTAGGTATTGAGTAGGTGTTCAATTTTTATAGCTTCAATGATATGTTGCACAATATCTACACAGTTTCCTAGCAAAAACTACATTGATCATTACATTCAGATTCCTTCAGAATAACCCCCCTATAATTTCACTATAGTGTCAATGACCTGCTATCATATCACATTTAATTGCTATCATAAAGCCTCCTTTTCTACAAGCAAAGGCATGATTCAGTCATTTGTTCAATGTTTCTTCATAGATATATCATTGATTAAGTTTATGCCTATTTTGCCCATTCTGATCTTTTGAGTCTACTCTTAGATAGCTATTTCACTGCCTAAATTCAGTGGTAAACTACCCTTTGATTATATTCCACAAATTCAGGGCTCTTTATTGGTTGTCCGCCTCTCTTTTTTCTCAATCATGAGAAATTTTCTTTTTCCAAAAGTATTTCTTTAATTTTTGGAAATTATATTTAAAATTTCTATTTATCATGTGCTCTAACAACGTGTATCAATCTTTTTACTCTTTTTTGTTGAGGAAATGTTCATCTTTATTACAGCATCTTTAGAGTGATGAGTCCTGTGTTTCATTACTATTGCATATGTTTTTATTAGAATGTGTTCCAAATCTGCTAAGGTCCATTTTGAAATGTATGTTAAGAAAGATGTTATATATGTATTCATTGTTTTAAACTTGTACTTCTCATTCATTCTTAACTTCATATTACTATTGTTTAAGATAACCATAAAGGACAAGGTTGTTGCTATGAGAAAGTACAAATAACTTATATTAAGCAATAGCTTTCTCCTCAATACCTTTATGTTCAATATATCTTGGCTAGAGAAGAACAAGGTATTTGTAGGTATCTCTTTCTTCTTTTGGTTTGAAATAACCTCCAGACACAACCTTGAAATTTTCAGGCTGCATTTTTCTTTGGCACATTTTAAGAATTTTATTCTTGATTACAAAATACATTTTTATATTATCAAAGAAAGATTCCACAAAATGATGTTGTTTAATGTGGTCTTCAGAGAAGTCATTCAGCTTCATATCATTCATGTATAAATAAATATTTAAATATAAATATATAAATAAATATAAAAAATAAAATCAAATGATTTATGTGGTTTGATTCAGTCTTTAACTTAGAAGTCATATTTAATTCTATTTAGCAGAGATGCTAATGGATTCAAATTTAGGCAGAAATCCAGTGGACTTAATCGTATCCCTGAAAATGATATGTTTTATAATACTTGTTTTTCACATTATGGTCTGATGGGATATTTTAAATTTTAAAGAAACAGTTTTGTATGAAGACATCAAATACTTTAGCATCTTCACAATATATGGTTCTACTTTACACATCTGCAATATAAGAAGAAGCTATGAGTTGGGAACTGAGTCAAAGATTTAACAATAATCAACGAAGGCAGTATAAATGTCACAGAACACTTTGGCAATTTTTTCAATACATAATGAACCAACAATAAGTTGTCCTTTATATTGATGAGAGTATTTATTACAACTTCTTTAGTTTTCTTATAATTACAGTTTTTTTTTAGTGAAACAAGCTATAAATACTTCATAAAAAGTGCATAAACATGTAAATAGTCTAGATTTGGAGAGGTTGCTGGAGCAAGTAATACTTTCACACAAAAAATACATGCCTTTGGAACAATAAATTGAATTTAGAAAGTAAGTAAATAAAAAAATCATACAATATTAACAAATTATAGGCTCTACCTCTCCAAGATAGCTGAAGAAAGATAAATAATTCTTTGTCTTATACTGTATAAAAATCAGGTTGAAGGGGTGGCTAGGTGGCGCAGTGACTAGAGCACCAGCCCTGGAGTCAGGAGAACCTGAAATCAAATCTGGCCTCAGACACTTAACACAAAAACTAGCCATGTGACCTTGGGCAAGTCACTTAACCCCAATTGCCCTCCAAAAAGCAAAAAAAAAAAATCAGGTTAAAACTTTACAATAAATACTTTCTGGAAAAAAAGGCAAATTTCACAGAGCAATAATAACAACTAATAATAGTTATAGGTTACTGAATTTAAACAATGAAGTTGATATTACCTTAACACAAAATATAGCTTTAGAAATGGCTGTCCATTCACACAAACTCAACCAACAATAACGTTAACAAAAGACATCAAATAAATGGTTGAGTCAAGTAGATTTGTTTGAGGAAACAGAGATGTTCATGAAAGCAATATAGGACCAGGTTACTGCTACCAAAATGTATAGATAATTCATTCCCAAATTGTCCAAATTTAGTAGTCAATGCAGATATTATGAGAAATTGTAGAAATGATGCAATATATTATCATAGACATTATTATCTGCATATGCAATATGTAAATATTATCTTCAACATTATTGTTGTGACATTTTAACACCTACAAAATGACAGGAAAGAAAAAAATGACAAGAAAGACCAAAAAAAATTGATTAGACATATCCCCAGAGGCTTGCTGTTCTTCATAAACTAACAGACAATAAATCTTCATAGTATAAAGAGAAACCACAAATTATCCTTGAGCATTTAATAAATAACCTGAACTTGAACCAAAACATTATCACAAATAAAACTTCCATAAATGGCCTGTTCATAACATTTATTCATAAAATTTTAGGAACTCTTTTAATAAGTGTTATCATAACAAACACTCATAACTTCCAAATTACATAGAATCAAATGCTCTGAAAATATAAAGAGCTTATTGAAGAACTCTAGTCTTCCTGACTTTAGGCCCAGGATTCTATCTACTGTGCCACCTAGACACTTCTGAGAGAAAAGAGAGAAAATGAGGAGAGGAGAGGGAAGAAGAGAGAAGGGGAGGGGAAGGGAGGACAAAAGAAAAAAAAAAGGTCAGTCCCTAAATAAAAGATGCTTACATTCTACCATAGCATTTGTAAAGTATTTCCCATGGACTCTCCCAAATACTATCCAATGCAGGATTCCCCAACTAGAACACCCAGTGATCACTGTCCCCAGGTGAGAGGATAAAGCTACAGGATAAGAGGAGGGGTCTGGCAAGAGAATCCAAGTACAAGTAAAGTAAAACTTGACTGGGATACTTTCTTAAACAGTGGTTCAAAGAGGGAACCACCACTCAGTAGAGGAGAATCTCAAGGTAGAGTTTTTATGAAAGTCATTCCATAGACTAATACCTCAGTACCTGATAAAGAAGTAAAAATAGGACTTAGGACAATTACACTGGAATGAGTTGCTGAGGCTAATGAAATATGCACTGAAAAAATATATTATGAAGGCAACACAATTTTGAAGACTCTCCAGAATGAATTCAGTTCTCAAGAGAAGAAACCAAGGCTATCTATAGACATATGACTAAGTGCTTCAAATCACTAATAATTAGAGAAAAACCAACTAAAGCAATTCTGAAGTTCTACTTCACACCCATCAGATTGGAAAAAAATGACTCCCCAAAAAGGAATGAAAAATGATCAATGTTGGAGGAAGAGGAGAAAAAGGGGCACATTAATGCATTGTTGATGAACCTGTTAATGGGTACAACCATTCTGGAAAGCAATTTGAAACTATAGACAAAAAATGACCAAACAGTACACAATCTTTGTCCCATCTATACCAAATGGCTTATATCTGAAAAATAAAAAATCAAAGAAAGAAGAAAAGACCCTATATGTACAAAAATATTTATAACAACTTTTATAGTAGCCATAAAAATCTGGAAAACTAAATGAATGCCTATCATGTGGTGGAATGGCCAAAGAAATTTTCAAAATATCTCAAAAAGCAAGGAATATTTCTCATTCATATTACCCACATATTTACTTTCTCACTTCTATAAAAACCTTTGTAATGAAATGTCTATGCTATTAACATGGGGTATACTTGATGAAGAGTAGCTAGTTGATTCAGTGGATAGAGTGCTGGAGATGAAATCAGGAAAACCTGAATTCACTCCAGTCTCAGACACTTACTAGCTATGTGACCCTGGGCAAGTCACTTAACCTCTGTTTGCCTTAAGCCACTGAAGAAGGGAATGGCAAACCACTCCAGTATCTCTGTCAAGAAAACCCTATGGACAGTATGGTCCATGGGGTCATGAAGAGTCAGACATGAATGAATGACTGAACAAAAAAAAAATACTTGGTGAAAATATAGGAAGGCAGAAAGGAAACTTTTGTAGATGATTGCCTACAGCAAACCACATGCATCTTCATATTCACACAATTGATTAAAATGCTTGTTCAATTGTTAACTTGGATTGACTGAAAGGTTTAGGGAAGAAAGAATCCCACTGTGTTTCCAACTTGCTGATTTTTTTAAAGGGCATTTATTCAGTTCTACAATTTGAAACATAGCTTTAAAGGTACTCTTGCAACAAGATGCTTCCCATGCCCGTTTTAACATTAGATGACACCACAGAGGTAATTTTGTCTAAGGCTCCTCTGATTATTAATGTGAAGTATGAGCTTAAAAAAGGGAGTCATATGCTTGCCACAGTTGTTTGATACTGCCATGGTGAATGACCTAATCAGAGTACAAAAGAAAGAGGGATTCTCTCCATATACTAATATTTGCAGAAGTCATTGTGATGACTACATCAAACCCCAGAATACTACAGGATTTCTGCAATGAGATGAGCAACAACTCAGAGGTTGGGCAAATAATCCGAATAAAACAAAACAAGTGGATGTTACCTAGATTGTGGCATGCCATTAGTTTGTCAATCCATTGAATTAGTCCATTGGTACATATATCTTTGAGTAGCCCCTAGGAATTAAAAATGAGCCAAGCCCAGAACTGGGCTTTCTTCCAGGAGGAAGATTGAACTAAGTCTCATTAGTGAATCATTTTTAATGCTCCCCTCAGCGTGAAAGTAATGGACGTGTGAGTTACAGCTTCAGTCAGTCAAAAAGCATTTATTATGCACTTACTGTGTGCTGATACTGTTCTAAGAGCTGGTGAACTAAGAAAAGCAAACACAGATTCTGAACTCCATAAGTTCACATCTAATGGGAAAGACAACGTAAAGCAATTATGTCCATATAAGATTCATACATTGTAAAGGGGGAGAGGAGAGTGAACTAGGAAAAGTCTCTTACAGAAGGTAGGTTTTGACCCGAGCCTTAAAGGAAGCCAGGAAATGTGGGAGTCAGGGGTAAGTATGGGTTAGATCTGAAGGAGTATAAACCTGGAAGGAGGAAAACAAAAACAAACAACCTCTAAAAACCTTTAGTGGCACACCATTAGGCTACTTTCATTCACCACAATAGTACATTGCACTACTTGGCTTGGATCAGGAATTATTGACTGTCAGAGATGCTGTGCCTCCTATATGGGGAGAATGTTCACAAGAAGATAGCTAAAACCTGATTCTCAGACATTTACTAGCTGTGTGACCCTAGACAAGCCATTGAATCCTGCTTGCCTCAGGTTCCTCATCTGTAAAGTGAGCTAGAGGAGGAAATGGCAAACCACTCTAGTATCTCTGCCAAGAAAACCTCAAATGAGATCATGAAGAATCGAACATGTATGAAACAACTAAGCAGCAAAAAGATGTGCTCTCTGCATGAGAATTTTGGCGATAAGATAGCTAATAACTGATAGGTGAAAGCTGATATTTAAATAACTTTTTAAAATATTTATATACATTAATCATTTCACAATATCCCTTAGATGCAGAGATTTAAGTGCTTAACAAATGCTTATACTTACACACACGTATGTATATGTTTGTATACATATGAGTGTGCATATATGTGTTGTGTGTTTTACTTATCTGTGTACGTGTCATTTTCCTCCAATAGAGTGAGGGCAGGAACTGTTTCATTTTCCTATTGTATTCTTAGTACACAGTGCCTCTCCACAGAGAAGTTGCTTAATAACTGTTTGTTGAATTCAATCTATCTGTCTATGTATCATCTATCTATCTATCTATCTGGAAAGGCGGTTCCTCGGTTGATAAGCATTCATTAAGCACTTAATATGTCAAGTTTCTTAGATCTGCATAATTCTTGTGATCAGTCCATTACTGACCAGCTGGATTCTATTAAGCAATAGCAAATCTCCAACTAGGAAAGGAACACATGATTTCTTCCTCAGGAAAGTAAGTATTGGGCAGTGGACAGAGCATTGGACTTAGAGTCAGAGCCAAATTTTAATCCTAAATCAGATCCTCATTAGCCCTGTTACGAAAAGCAAGTCACCTAAGGTTTCTCAGTCTCAGTTTTCTTATCTTTAAAATGAAGATAATAATAGCAGATAATTCACAGGGTTAAAGTGAGGTTTCAATGAATTAATAAATGTAAAGTTCTGTGTAATCTTTAAATCACTATATAAATGTCAGCTATTAGTATTGTTATTATATTTTATATTATCTAGTTTATATTGTTAATATATCATTAATTATAACAACACTGTTGAAATTAACAATTACTATTATAATTAATAATAAATAGTGGGTTGACTGTTGTTTATTAATAATGCATGTTACCTTTTTAAAAAATCAGTTGATTTTGTTGGATTACTTTCAAAGTAACATTGGTTTGTTGTTGACAAAGATTCACTTCTTAAAAGTTTAGAAAGTTGTATGATATCATCTTTCTCAGTGATTACAAATAACATTGATACACTTGATTTTTATACATTGATTATGATGCCACAGTTGTATGTTCATCTTAACTTATATTTTCAAAATTTCTAAATATAGTTTTTGCTATACTTTTTGACTCACCTTCCAAAAAGGTTCATTCCAGGGCAGCTAGGTGGCACAATGAATAGAGTACCCCTGGAGTCAGGAGGACCTGAGTTCAAATCTGGCCTCAGACACTTAACACAAAACTAGCTGTGTGACTTTGGGCAAGTTACTTAACCCCAATTGCCCCACCTTCCCCCCCAAAAAAATGCAAAAAACAAACAAAAACAAAAGAAAGGCTCATTCCTACACAAGAAAAAGGGGGTGAAAAACCTTAACTGAACTTATTTCCTTAGAGAGCATTTATCTTCTGATAACCTAGATAAATGTATATTTTAAAAATATTTATTTAAATACACATTATATACACACACACACACACATATATATATATTATATAATGTATAAATATATTTAACTTAATTTTCCTCATATACCAAATGATGGGCATGGACATGAGCACGGACTTCTAAGTTTTTTTCTAACTCTGAATCCTATAATAACCCTTGTGGTTATCCCAAGAAATCTGATAATTATCTAGAACACTTTCTCCATCTAAAAGTCATTGGATCCAAGCTGCAAATTATTATTCAAATGGAAAATTTCAAAAGCTTGAAGCTAGCAATAAATTTATAATTATGTACATGTTTTACTGTATACATAATACACTAAAATTGCACTAAGACTTTTGAGACACCCTGCTCTGTGATTTTACTGGTATAAAGAGCTTCCAATGTGGAACTTCCTCCCCAGAAAGCTAGACAGATATATGATAGATAGAAAGATAGACAGATGATAGATAGGTAATCAATATTGATATATTCTAAAGTGTGTGTGTGTGTGTGTGTGTGTGTGTGTATATATATATATATATTCAAAATGAGTCATACCCACATGGCCATTATTTTCATCTATTTATCCAATGATTTATTTTTCCCTGATACTTTGGAAGTGAAAAGGAGTCATCCACTTACACAAAATGGTCATTTGTACTATTTGTTTAAAAAAAAAGCTTCACATACCATTATAGGTTATTAAATGAGGGGGAAACATAAAACCTACCTTTGTGATACTTCCAAACTTCATAGCAAACTAACCTTCTTGAAGTTTATTAAATTCTAATCATTTTTCTTGAAGGATTAGCAGCAATTATCATTAAGGTTCAAGCATTTAACTGTGACTGCTGCAATAAATCTTATTAAAATAACTGAAACATACTCTTTTTTTTTTGCATGTGGCAACCTGTCTCTGAATCACAACCATCTGCACACAGTTATTGCCTGGTTCACACAGATGGTAGCAAAACAACTCTAAAGCTATACCATTCTTTAATCATAAGTTCTAACTGTACTGAACCAACCAAAATTTGAGTCAGACCATTAGCATTTGAAAGACTATGTGATCACTGTAATTAACAAATACACTTAAGATTCCCGGTATAAAGTGTTTTATTGGTTTCTGAATGAAAGGAAAAAAAAAACACTACCATTTGCACTGGGCAACCCCTTGTTCTAATCTTTGACAGCCCATAAAAAAATCATATGTTAACAATAGAATAGCAGGCTTCAAGTTTTTTTTTTATACTGCACAATTCCTTTACAGATTTAAAATGACAGAGGAAGGGAGTAGAATAATTTATTCTTTCTAGCTCAAGGCATAAAATCATGAATGCTCTAGGTCAGTAACTGCAGGGCTACACTAAACCCCTGTCACTCCAAATCAGTTACAAAGTGGGCATCTCTACTCTCTGGTTCCCCTTCAAGGGAATATGTGTGTGTATCCATGTTTTCCAAATAATGTTTATCAAACTCAGGTCTTTTAACAGAGGAAGCCCCTGAGAAAGGTCCTAAATCAAGTAGCTAGTTATTGTTTTTTCAGGTAACATAGTGTTGACCATCTAGATTCTTCCATGATACAATGGGGAGTGAGTGAATGAGCAAGTGAGTATAGTAGTTGTGTTTGTTTGTTTGCTTTAATTTCTTTTTTAGTAGAAATGAGTCTGCTATTACATCTGATCGCTTTAGAGTCCTGCGTTTTTCCTCTTTGTTTGAGAGTGGATTTTTTTCCTTATTATTATTATTATTTTGTCAAAGAAGAAAAGTTTTTAAACTCAAAGGACCTCATTCCGTTAGAAGCCAGATGCCTATGAAGCTCAGAATTGCCATTAACACAGTGCTAAATTCAAATTAAGAGGTATTTTCTGCTGAATTACATTTTTAAAAAGATAATCATCATATATTACATACACTTAGGAACCAAATGACTTCGTTTACATCTGAAACAGAATAAGAGCTGAAAATAGTTCATGAAGTTCTAATTCACTGCCTTGGTTGTTTTTTAGATTGCTCCATCCAAAAGGTTTTTAAAAATAACTACCATTGGCAGTTCTAATGTTCTGTAGCTGAATCCCCAAATATTTGCAATAGGTCATATGATTGCCATAGGAGGGTCTTAACAATTGACTATAATAGTTTTAAGGGGAAATGATAGGCTGGCTTGACATTTAAATGGATAATTTTGTCTATTAAATCTTTAAAAAAATCTTGATTAACTTCAGAAATGTTTCTCACTTTACCCAAAGAAAGGCTCGTTATGAAAATTTTTACTGAGTTATGTACAATGTGCTCATCTGTGTGCCCTGGACTTGTTTATACTTTTCTTTCAAAGCTGTGTGTTTATTTCTCCACTCTAGTTCAGCTCTAAAAACCAAAAATATGAAACAGATGTGGTGACTTTCTGAGAAGCGCAAAGCATAATAGTGCTTCTTTGAATGGCTTAGGCTAAGCAGTTACCTCCCTGAGGCACATCTGAACTATTGGACATTCTCTGCAGCCAAGCACACAGCTTGCTACCTGTCAGGGAGTGGAATTGGCAAGCAACAACTGGTGGAAGTCAATAGACAATAATCCTGTTTCTCCCAGCAGAGGCCCATGGAAAACAGCAACAATAAAGAATGAGCATCGGCCCAATGAATACAGAGCCTTACCTTAAAAGCTGCTGATTTATCTGGTCAGGTATTTCAGGACCTAAGTTGTGGAATAACATGACAATGCACACATACAAGCATGCACGTACATACACACATATGTGCATGTGCACACACACACAACATCACTCAAGTTCAGTCTGGGGCAAAAAAGAATCTTCCCATTCACTGGTCTTGGTCTTAATTTCAACAACCCTGTGTATCTCCAACATATGTGTGTGTGTGTGTGTGTGTGTATACACACACCAAAGAGCAAAATATGTGGATATTTCATCTTGAGAATGAGGGATAAGGATAGAATCTCTGATTTCATTGGAATAGAGTAATCCTTGCAACTTACAACAAATGATGATGATGGTGATGATAAAAAGCAATTTCAGAATTTACTCTAATTATGTTATTAAGTTCAATAGAGGTGCATATAGTGTTCATGGAGGACTAGCACCTCTGGTCTGAGGGCTTGCTAAAGGCTTTCCAGGACTGTTTGTCCACCTTGGGCATCCACCTGTTCACTGATTCTCACCTGTGACTCCAGAAGCTGGGGAATGTGCAGCAGCCACACCTTGGTAAAAACCATCAGGCAGATGGGATAAACCAGACTGAGGGTAACCAACTAAAACCTATCAGTGAGTTAGGGGGATGTCTACCCCAAGCATGTGAAGATTTCCCCAGCAAAATGGATGGATAAGAACAATCTGTTCTAACAACCATGAAGGCGGCTGAAGCAGGTGCTGCGGAACACTTAGTCAGACATCAAAGATGCCAAGGTCATTCATTGCATGCCAAGCCACTGACAGTCTTCCTGACTTTTATCCTCCCACTGGACTTTGATGACTCTGGAAAAGAGAGTGACGTTGACGACTTTGTGCAACTCTGCCTCACTTCAATCCAATTAATCCACAAGTCAAAATATTACCCATCATCCACTACTTTACCCCAACACTATCATGTCATTGGTTCCTCTTTTAAAACAAAGGACAAATTACAAGTTCAATACCATTTTTTATCTCAGAAAGGATGTTAAAATAAAGAAATGGTTCCTGTCTAAAATGAATGAATCCTAAAAGTGTTAGAATACATATTCTCCATGAGTTTCTGTATTTATGAAAAAGCTAGAAGGGTCCAAAGCAAAATAAAGAGATTGTTCTTATATGAGGTCTATTACTGGTTATCATGACAGGCTAATGAGGTCAAGTTCACATATTTTGTGTGACCTAAGCCAAATGATTACTTCTATTGCATGGTCAGACTGCACTACCAATTCAAATGAACCAATCCAAAGGAATGTTGTTAGTCAAAAGATGCTCTCTCCTCTAGCTGGAAGTGAGCTCTCCTTTCTCTGTACTTGCTACATGGTTTGCTATTTGACCTTCTACCTTCAATGGTAGCTATTTTGGTAAGGGGTTGATCTCTTCTTGTACACTATATTCTCCCTGAAGAAAACATTATATCCTATTTTATCTGTGTCCTCCACAGGATCTATCATGGTACCTTGTGCAGGTACTCAAAAGACATTAGTTGAATTGAATTCTAAAGAGGGACTATGGTGCATCATCACTGAAAGAAAAGTCTATATCCTACAAACAGTAATTAATTTTTTAACTATACCTTTCATTCCCTGGGTGTAAATAACTCCCAATATAGAAAACTCCTTCTAAAAATGCAAATTCTCACCAGTTGTGAAAATTATAATCCTAGAGCTTCACATAGGGTACTGGGAGGTTCTATACCTGTGATGAGACTTGAAGTCAGGTATTCATGACTCTGAGGTCAGTTCACTATGCCTCTTGGTCAGAATACTGGGAACATTATTCTCATATAAATTATATCATAATCATTCTTACACATATTATATCCATAGGCATACAATTAATGTCCTTTATATGTACATGAGACTCCTCTACAGATGTCAGACAATCTTCCTTTAGAGGATTTTGGCAATGCTAAAGTAAGGTATTTACTGAAGGGCCAAAAATGTTATTTTATATATATATATATATATATATATATATAGAGAGAGAGAGAGAGAGAGAGAGAGAGTCTTTAAAAATAGTAATAGTAGTAGATAATATTTATATAGTGCTTACTATATCCCAGGCACTGTGGTAAGCACTTCACAATTATTATTTCAGTTGATCCTCACAACAGCTCTGGGAGGTAGATGCTATTATTGTCCCGATTTTACAGATGAGGAAACTGAGGTCAACAGACATTAAGTGATTTGCCCAGGGTCATATAATAATTGTTTATTATTGCTAATATATATTGTATAATTATATATTATATATTATATATATAATAATATATATAGTATAATTGCTAATAAGTGTTTAAGACTGGATTTAAACTCAAGTCTTCTTGATTCCAGGCTAGGCAATCTATTCATTGTGTCTGTCACCTAGCTGCTCAATTATAAAGCAATGTTATTATTCAAAACTTTAAATGTGCTATTTGTCTTCTGCAATTTAGGACTACAAAACTCAGAATCACTATTATACAAATTGTAAACTCTTTTATAAACTAAAAAGGACTTTTGGGGGGAAATTTTTAAAAGAATATTATTTCATAGGGTGGCTAAGTGGTGCAGTAAATAGAGCACCAGCCGTGGAGTCAGGAGGACCTGAGTTCAAATCCTTCCTCAGATACTTAACACTTATTACCCATGTGACCTTGCACAAGTCACTTAACCCCAATTGCCCGGCCTTCCCCCCTCCAAAAAAAAGAATATTATTTCACATCATGTTTCTCACCCCCATATTAGTTTTTCTCTAAAACATGAAATGTCATAAAATGATTTATGTACAAATATGTAGCAGTGAAAATCTAAACACCAAACACTGATAAGTAAGAGAAATCAGGACTTACACATTGAATAGAGCTTGGGAGGAAGAGTGTATCTGTGATAATCAGTTGTTTTCCATCTCATTCATTCTAAAAGTTGAATCTGAGGGAGAGGGCCTTCAAGAGGCAATTTAACAAATCTGAAGAGACAAGAGCTGACCTGACGGTCACTGTGCCATCTCAAGTTCAGTGATAGTCCATGGAGTGAGACTGACAATCCCCAAGACAGTCCTAACAAGACTCAAAAGGCAGAAAATGCTCCCACTAACCCCTTCATTGGCTTCTTCAGGGCAAAAGCAATTCCAGATAAATTTAAATGGGTTCAAACAAGTCTACTCTCTTTTTGGTTTTATATTGGGGAAGTATTCTTGACCTTATCTATAGGCAAAGAAAATTGAAAGGGGAGATAAAGGGAATGTGGGAGCCTTATTTTCCCCACTTATTTTAGTAGCTTTCCTGCCACATTCTATGAATTGGGAACAGGTGAACAAGGTTGATGATTATATGCTGCTAATCTGTCAAGTGACCACTTTATGGCAAGAATTTGATGCAGAATGATGCAAAGAAATGAAGACAAGACTCTTGTCTACATAGACCTAACTTTCTAGAGGAAGACAATATGTCATGAATGTAGGTCTAAAGTACTCCCAGAAAGCATTGAACCTCAGACACAGAATTAACACTAACTTCCAAATGGGATCCATTGTGCTGAATATCTAGGGTATCTATGGTCACCAATATGCAATGCTGGGAAATACTCATAGCACTCTCCCTGTTGAATCCTGCACAGAATGCACAGAATGGGCAATACTCCTCTTAGGATGGTTGTTACTGTTTCTCCTTTGTTTTTGAAGAGGACCAATAATATCCCAGTGTTCTGTTTTCATTCGTGCATGAGGTGGATTCAAGTGAGGCAGACTTGTACCAAGTCTTAAGCATTACTCTCTCTTCCAGAGTCATTGAAGTCCAGAGGCAAGACAAAAGTCAGGACACAGGACTCTGCACAAGATGCAGTGGATGCGTCTCCAATGTCTGACCAAGCTCTTTGCAGTCCATAACACCTATTTCATCCACCTTTATGGCCACTGGAACATACTGACCTCATCTTCCATTCCTCAGGGGGAAGTTTTCACATGCTTGCAAGGTAGACACCATCCCAACTCACTGATTGGTTTGAGGAGATGGGGAAACACTCAGGGACCTTGAACCAAAGAAAGCTAGACTGTTCACTTGCTCCATGTTCGCCAGAAGGAACAAAACCAATCTCAAATAGGCTTGCAAAGTTGGATTGCTAACATCTGTGTGCAGGTCAAAATGCCAGTGCATGAAAGATCCTATAACTTTATAAGATGCACATTGTCCCTTTTCACTCAAAGGTTTTGCTGAATTCTCCTAACACAACCCACATTTGGGGGGAGAGGAATTTTTTTTAATTTTTGTTGATTTATTTTTAGTTTTCAACTTTTACTTTCTTAAGTTTTAAAGTTTTCCCCCTTCCCTCCCCAAGACAGCCTGCAATCTGATCTAGGCTCTACATATACATTCCTATTAAATATTTTTTCACATTAGTCATGTTGAATAGAAGAATTATGACAAATGTACAACCCACATTTTTTAAATTCTTAAACTATTACCAAAAACAAGAATAGACAAACATTTGAAAACTTTATGTTGTTTCATATGGGCAGATAAAATGTCACAATTTCTAAGAGTTCAGGCTTATTTTATTTAGTATTTGTAAAGAAACTATAATATGCAGAGTAGGGTCTTGGACTAACATTTTCTTCCTCTTTAAATTATTTTGCATTGCTTTGAATATACTTGTTATTGACTTACTTTTGTATACAGTGTACACTCCCAGGAGAATGTAAGCCCTTGGAGGGCAGACTGCTTTGTTGTTATCATTGTGTCCTTGATACCTTGTACAGAGTAGGACCTTAATAAAATTTTGTTAAATTGGATTATTGTTATCAATAACAATAGCATTTCTAGTAACACTTTAAGGTTTGTGAAGCATTTTACATACATTATCTCACTTGATTCTCACAACAAACCTATGAGAAATGTGCTATTATTATTCCCATTTTAGAGATAAGGAAACTGAGTCTGAGAGAGATTAAGTGACTTACCCAGAGTCACAAACCTAGTAAATTTAAGAGACAGATTTTGAATTCAGGTCTTCCTGACCCTAAGTCAAACACTCTACCTAGCTGCCTCAGAATAAATTGTCCCAATTATAAAATGAAGGTGTATGAATAGTCCATTGAACTGATCCAACAGTATATATCTTAGACAGACATTGCAAAGACAATGGCGGGGAGTGATCTAGAATTGACAGGAAGAAGAAGATGTGATATATTTCCTTTGGGACACTGAAGAGTTGTTTTAATGATTCCAAGATTTTTCCTTTTAAAAAAAGGCCAATAATTTGAACACCACTGTTCTTCCATTACATTGTATAGCAGTGCATCATGGAATGAATATTAGAGTCTCCAAAGAACCAAAGTTTAGGATCAGCCAAAAGACAATGAAAAAGCTAGTGATGGGAATAAACCAATTTTAACACATTAAAAGTGAGTATTATGCAGATGAAACTATGGAAACCATGGACTTTTATGAAAAAACATCTGAGATCTTGGTTTTTCGTTGCTGTCTCCTTCTTCAGATTTTATTTCTTATGAATTTAGGGATACCGCTACTGGAACTCTTCATCCCTATGTGTTAATAACCCTAACTTTTTTTCATTTATGTAGATGTTTTTCTCCCATTCCTTTTAAACTTCAAGCTTATATTTGCAAGAATCTAGGCTATTCTGGGCCAGACTTAGCTCAGGGCTTGGGACTGGAAGACTTAGGGACCATAAAACTAAGCAAAAAAATAGCTTTACTTACAGAAGGATTAAGAGGACAAAATTCACTAAAAACTCACATTCTCTCTTCTTCCTCCCCAGTCACCAGTGGGTCAGAAAGATATCCCGCAGAAAAAAGGGAATACTGCCAAATTTCAGGAATACTAATTCTACATAGTCTGGACTTTTTATCCCTTGACTCTGTGGATCAACCAAATCCTGAGGATGAACTCTTTGCCTCTTTAAAGCTAAACTATCCCAGGTTCCTTTAAAACAAATGCTATTGTATTAGATAAATATGTTTTACCATCCCTTGTTAGGTATACTCTATTCTAGCATGAGACCATGTTGTCATTGCAAAGTTTGTTTTTTTCCCATCACCTATGCCCCAATGGAATTTAAATTCTTTGAGAGCAGAGATAGTTTGTGTGTGTGTGTCTGTGTGTGTGTAAGTCAACATGTGTATGCATGTGCATATATTTCCAACATCTAGAACAGTTCTGTTCATTTATAAGGTGATTAATTAAAGTTCATGGAATATTAATAGCTACCATAGTAATTTAAGATATGCAAAACTCTTTACATATGTCGTCTTATTTGATCTTCAAACAACCTTGTAAGGTAACTGCTAATATTATTCCCATTTTACAGGTAGGGAACCTGAAACAGGCAGAGGTTAAATGACTTGCCCAGAGTCACACAACTAGTAAGTGTCTGAGACAGGAGCTCAAACCCAAGACTTCCTGACTCCAAGTCCAGCATTCTATTTATTCTAACAATCTGGTTGCCTATTGTAGTCAATTGTTTTAAAATTTTAGATTGCACATGTCTCTACATCTTGATTCATCTATTCTAAATCTTATAAAGAGAGTAAAATGGGGAGTTATTTAAAATTTCTGAACAAATTCAATCCTTTCTCTTAAGCAGAGAAGATTGTACTTTAAAAAATAATCTATTTTGATCAAAGTTTATGTAATGGCAGACAGGGCAATGGGAGCCCCAACTTGAGAACATGCACAGTCCCCATTCTATTTCTATGAAATAACACAGATTGACTAAAAGGTGTATTGTTACTTCTATCCGTAAAAGAAAGGATTATTCCTTACATGCATCATGAATGAACAACTAAAAACAACTCTTACTTATTTTGTATCTCACTTGAAAATCTTACCATGATGCAGACTCTCCCTCCAATTCCCAAAAAAAAAAAAAATCAGACATGATTTTGTGCCAATTTTAAGTGAGATTCAACATGATCTGTCTGAGTTATCAATGCCACTGTCTGAGTCTGCATCCATCTTTGTGCTAGAATATTTCTCATCGAATGGACTGGCTAAGTTTTCCTCACATCGGGTATGAAAAAGCCTGCAGGCATAAAGTGATAAGGTGCCTGAATAATTTATCTTAAAACTTTAAAGGCATCCATAGTATCACCTATGCTTTATAGGCTTTGAATGGATCAGTGTCAAGTACTAGAAATCGGAGCTCAGTGATCCTACAAGCAGAAATGTCCCCAAATGAAAAATGTCACGTGAGGCCTTTGGCCTTGGAGAAAGTAACCCATGACTGGTTTATTATGGGAATTATACATTTCACTTTCTAATAAATCTAACAAATGTGTTCGATGAAGAAAAGGGTTTGCTTTCTATTAATTCATGGAAGTCTTCTATGACTGTGAGGCAAACTAATGGGAAAGGGTCTGCAAATCCAACTCTATTATGTAAGCATTTTAAGAACATTTTTCTCTTGGCAACAGAAGCAATAGCACCTCCAGCTTACATTTTATGTCCTTCTGTGGAATGTATTCTAGCCGTAAAAATGACTCGGGGTATTTTGTGACACAGAAATGCAGTAATTCAAACATAATCCATTCCCTAGGAAAACCCAATTTCTCTAAATTTGAGATGCACTGCTGGGATATCTCCCAACTAAATTTGAATTTAAGAGTAAATTCATCCCTTTTTACATATTTGAATTATACACTAACCAACTCCAAATGACATAAGAGCACAGTGTCCGTGTAATCGCACACAGTCCTAGAGACTCTGGTAAACTTGTTATATCTCAGAACTGAGGAGGTCTCTTATTTAGATTAACCACCACAACATCTTCAACCTAATCCCTCAGAAAATACTTTTATTAGAAACTTGGCATCACCTCTACTTGTCAGCAAGAATTCATTAAAAACCTTCTGGGAAGGAGTCTTATGCTGACATTATTGCATATTGTATCTAGGAAACCATTGGAGAAAACTGAAGAATTGTTGGACTTTTTAAGGAAGAGGAATTAAGTTTTCTAGGCCATTGGGGTTCTGTTTGTAAATTGTTTCCTTCCCTTCATTAAGCATCGTGAAGGAGTGTTGGTTTCTTTTCCAACTAAGCCATTCATTTCCTTCTCATGAACAGGATCAGTTTCTAAATATTTCTAAATAGTTACTTTCCCAATTTCAAAAATTACAAAGTCCAATCATTCAAAAATCTGACCACGGTTAACCTTTGTGTCGTGCTTTGAAGTTTGCAAAGCACTTTAGATTTATTATCAGAATATGCAAATAACTCTCAATAATAAAAAGGAATTACCCTCTTCAACTGTAATGAAGCCGAAGCATTTTGAGTCTGACAGTCATAGAATGTAAGACTTCCTATTACCACTGGACACAATGAGATGTCCTATAGAGCAGAGGAAAGTGCTGGATCTGGAATCAGAAAACATGGTACAAATCTTAGCTCTGACAATTGCTACTTCTATAACTCTGAGCAGATCTCTGGACCTCAGTTTCCTCAAGCACAAAATGAAAGATTTGGATTCAATGATCTCTGATTTTTCTTCTAGCACTAAACCTTTAATCCTATATACACAAGTTGACCAATCTATTATCTCATTGCTCCAATGGTATTGATTATCATAAGCAATCAATGTCTTCTTTTCCCATGTGATTCTTATCTATGACATCCCATAAATTCTTATCTTTTACAGGGGGTTCACCCACCATATTTCTTAATATCATGAGTAGCAATAGAGCCCACAGGCTCTCCATTGGCTAATACTCTTGTTATATGACCATCCTATGACAATCCTACCTTCTTTTCTGCACATATATTTTTATATGCTAATTCAGGTGAACAATTCTTGATTGGTAATGTCACAAGCTAATTATACCCACTGAACCTCTCCTTAAATACACTCACTACAACTCACTCAGCTGTCTCATCTTGGCATGGAAGCAATCTCAGATTCTCACAGGTTAAGGCAGTGGAATGCAAGTTAAATAAAGCCCTACCAAGATGGAAAGTGTTAGTATTAATATGGTGACAAAATATTGTAAATATAAGTAATCTGAGACTCATTCCCAGCTAAGTTCAAAGAGGCTTGTTCATACAGAGTTTGCCATTGGCAGGACCTAACAACTCACAATGACCGTCTGTCTGCTCAAGTACATACAGGCTGAAATCTCTCAAATGCAGGAAGAACCCACATTTATTTTGAAGCATGAAATTACAAATTCAAAAATTTATTATTTGTAGGGAATATATACAAATTAGCCTTGCTTTATGTACTAATATGTTCCTGGGAAGTTCATATAAATATAATTTTTACCAATCAAGTATTAAAAATGGGGGGAATATACTATTTTAATATACTGGGGAATATACTATTTTTAATGCAATAGTTATAAAATCTGAATTTCAGGGATAAAAAAATACTTAGAGATAATCTAGTTTAACCCTCTCATAAGATCTTGATTATTTAAAAAATAGATCATCATATAAACAAATAATTTTCCTGGAGTTCATCTTTTTTTATATACTTCCAGATTTCTGTATAACAGATGTACTTGAAGTGGAGGTCACCTGTAACAACAACAGCAATAATAATGAATATGTGTTCTGTAATCCTGAAGCACTGCAATTCCCTATACGCTCACTTAAGGAAATGCATGGAGGGAAGTGGTGAATAAGATAGAACTTTATGGATTTTTGACACATTTCTAATGTATTGACTTTACAGGAAAAATATCCATCTTAGTAATCATCTCACTCCATCTTTGCAGATGGTGGAGAATTTTAAGGGAAATGCAGAAGAGTGCACTGATTGGTTCCTACCTTCCATAACCATGACCCATTTCCTGAAACCTTGTTGATGGACCTTAGCATGGACTATTTCCCATCAGTAGTTAGAAATTTCCTTTCGGAACTCTCCAATGTGTTTCGGAATCTTAAGATGAATTATTAATGTAACTGCACTCAGAGACCTTTGTGATAAACACATATTTTATAAGTAATAAGTAATGTCTAATATCAAATGAATACCAATACAGCAGAGATTTCTGGGAATGAGCCATTGTGCAGAATGCCAAAGATTGAATTAGCTAAGTTAGGTTAATGTATACAAATCTCCATTTTATCAGTTGATTTAAAGGTATATTTACTGAGATACTCGGCTTAGTTCTCACATTGGCAAACTAACGTTGTTTGTGGGCTGTGCAGTAGAATGCATCAAGGATATCATCTTACCCCCAGGAAGCCACAAATAGAGAATGATAGAGCTATTCATCGAGTTTATTTTTTGCAGTTATTGAACTATGCATTCAAGGACTCCAACAGAATATCAGACTTGTTCCCCCAGCTGTTTTGCCCTCCTTTTTATATCTTGTCTTTTCATGTTCTGTTGTAATTAGTTAAGGATTGTATTCTTGATACCCAAATACAGATTAATAATAAAGTAGCAATGATAATAACCCAGCAAGCCTTGCATTTTGGATCCATCATGCTACCAGCAATCACAACCTCACATTT
Organism: Petaurus breviceps papuanus; assembly: GCF_028583685.1. Taxonomy (NCBI): domain Eukaryota; kingdom Metazoa; phylum Chordata; class Mammalia; order Diprotodontia; family Petauridae; genus Petaurus; species Petaurus breviceps. The sequence goes on along the minus strand of NW_027185764.1, from coordinate 45,361,675 downwards.
GCCAATTTTTTTGTGTTTTTCACTCATCTTCATGATACAGTTTGCTTTCAAATTTTAATTTATAATAATTTTGATGATGCTGATGATCATAATGGTGATGGTAATGAAGACATTACAAAGCCCTGTTCTGTAAGAGCATTACATAACTTTAAAAAATGTTCACAAAAATGGATTATTGTTCTTTAATACCCTGATAAAAAGGAAGGACCCTATGTGCACATCCTGCCTTATACAAGTTCCTAAAAGAACCTTTTGCCTAGCCATCCATAAAATCTCCCATCTCCATTTGAGTCAAAGTTTCCAGACTTTTCAAGTTAAACTACTTCAAAGCAACTGTGAGGGAAATCTGCCACTCAGTTTCATTTAAAAATATCAGGAACCCAAAAAACTAAAAGAACGTCTTATAATCAGCCTACTAGAATTAGCCTAACAAACTCAATAGAAGCCAAAAGAAAGACTGGCTTCCAATCACATTTTGACAAGAAATTCTATAGACATCATTTGGGATGTTCATTAGTATAACAGTAAAATATGGAGAATTATTTCTAGTGAAGACTATCTTAGCAATATCCCTGATGGGAGAGAGATAGAAGTTAATCAAGAACTTTGAATTCTGCAGACATAAATTCTCAGGAGGGATTCTTATGAATTCAAAGGCAGCAAAACAAGAATCTTTTGTAATAATTCATTTGACTTCATTTTTGCTAAACTGACAACCACCTCTGGTTGTTAAAGGCTGGACATCTTTAGGCAGAATCATGAATGATCACCATAGACATATGGCCTGATTTCCTGTTACCAGTCTATCCCCCAAACAATCGCAAAAATAATGTTCCTAAAGCATAAGTATGACCATGTTATTCCCGTGGTCCTTCAGTGACTTCCTATTGCTTCTATAAAAACTTTTCAGAATGGCATTTAAAACCTCCACAATCCAGCTCCAGCCTATCTTTCCAGTCATTTAACTTTAGATCCCTTTGGTGAACCCTACCTTTCAGTCAAAATAACCAGCCAGCTATTCTAGCTTCTATCTCCTTGTCTTTAGTCAGACTGTCCTTCACACCCAGAATGTGTTTCCTCTTCACCTCCTTCTCTTGGAATCCTTGGCTTCCTTCGAGTTTCAGCTCAGGAGCCACTTTCTGAACAAAGTCTTTTCTGAACCCCTCATTATTAAATAACTCATCACTTTTCAAGCATTTTGCATTTACTTACCTATTTCAATGTTGAATGCACCAGTAGCACACAAGAAGGGACTGTTACAATCTGTTTTGTATCCATTGTACCTGACAGTGCTTTGCACACAGAACATAAAAATGTTCCTTCAGTGATTGACATGAGCAATATAAACAGTGCCAAGATGATTGCTATTTAGTCCACCCATTATAGAGCCTGTGTTGCTGTGGTCAACAAAAAGTGCATCATTTGGTGGCCAGTCCTGTACTAATGAACCTCTCTGAACTTAGCTTGACCGGTCCTCTGAAGAGACATTCACTCTATCATCTGGCCTGTAATTCACACATTACAAGTAAATAATGTCTGAGGGGGGAAAAGACAACTCACCTTGCTTATTGGGTCCCCCTCATATAATTAAAGCTGTGCACGTGTCCTCACAGTTCATATATTTCAAAATTTCTTCATTTGAGTTTATTATTCAATACCTATAGGATGTGTGGTAAAAAATAATAATCCTTCAACTTTTTGCTTTTAAATAAAGCAACATCCAATTTGATTCAATGAACATCTTTGAATCTGTACTATGTGTAAGGCATTTAACTCTCTCATCACTGTGGATAATTTTCACTTATGCTTGAACTCCCTCTGACTACTGGTTAGAATTGTGGCCTCAAAGTCAAGTTATTTGAAAAGTAATGTAGTTTTTGATCCATTGAAGAAATCTGGAAAAAGAGAGTAGTATAGGCAGTAATATTACAACTTAGATTGGTTTGGATTGAATTGTTTGGGAAGAAATAAGCCCCTAAGGTAATATTTCTTCTATGCTTTGAAAGGTACTATACTCAGATTAAGACAACCTTGAAATATTTCCACACATATAAAGGGAAGCATATCTAAGCATTCCAAGAAAGTCAAGATTTCCTTTAACCAGCAAGGGAAAAGTAACTCGTCTAACAACAAATCATAGGATCTTCTATCGGAAGAAACTCCTTCTTCTCCCCAATTCTTTGCCTCACATAGATTCAGCATCATCCTCACTCTATGGTCCTTTACTCCAGTCTGTGATGAAGAGCTGACCATTCTTCTTGCCTCTATACTGTCTCTTGATCCCATCTCCTTCCATTTTTCTCCAGCAAATTGTCCCCACTGTCTCCTCATTGTCTCCTCTCTCTAATCTTCTGTCTCTATTTACTGGTCCCTTTCCTGCTGCCTACAAACATGGCCAAGTCTTCCCCATCTTTAAAAAAATCCATGAGACCCTACTATTCCCCTAAGCTATGTCCCTATATCCCTCCTTTTGTCAGTCAAAGTCCTTGGGATAAGCTGCCTACACAGAGTCTTCACTTAATCTCATCTCAGTCGCTTCTAAACGCTCTGTCCCAAGGATTCTGATCAAATCTATCAGATCTGTCAAATGCCAGATCTAGTGGCCATCTCTCTGTCTTTTTGACTTCTTTTTAATGTTGGAGAGTGTTGAGACCTTCCCAGATACTCTTTTTGGATTTGGGGGACACTGCTAACACTTGAGGTTCTCCCTCCTACCTGTCTGAACGCTCCTTCTCGTTCTTCATTGCTGGATCATTGCCTACATCAAGAGCCCTAACTATGGGTGTATACTCAATGTTCTAAGGCCCACTCCTCACTTTATACTCTCTCACTGGTGACTTCATCAATTCTCCTGGGTTTAATTATCACCCCTATTCAGACAAATCCCAGACCTACCTGCTCAGGCCTTCTTTCTCTCCAGAACTCAATTCCCACCTCACCAGCAGTCTATTAGACATTTTGAACTAAATATCCTACAGATATCCCAAAAGCAACAAGTACAAAATAAACTCATCTTCCTCCCTATACCCATCCTTCTGAACTTCACTATTTCAGGTAAGGGTGCTTCCATCCTTCTACTTGCATGGATCCACAACAGTGACTCTTCATTTTCTTTCATTCTACATATCCAATCAATTGCTAGATTTTATTATTTCTTCCTTCACTAAATCTCTCGAATCCATTACCCTCTCTCTACTCACACAACTGACACTCAAGTTCAGGACTTTAACATCTCTCACCTGGACTATCCCAGTAGACTTTAATTGTTCTTCATTGCTCCAACTCGCACCTCACTCTAGACCATCGTCCATGAACCTGCCAAAGTGATTTTCCTAAAACATAGGTCTGACCATGCCACCATGCTATTCAGGAAACTCTAGTGGTTCTCAATCATTCCTAGGATGAAAGATAAACTCTTCTGTTTGGCATCTAAAGCCCTTGAAATTATACATTACTCCCCTTCAGGCACTTTAAAAACTATCTGAAATGGACTTATTGTGATTTCTCACACAATAATGTTCTATCTCTCATCCCATGGCCCAGGACATCTACTGGCTGTCCCCCTGCCTAGAATGAATGCCCACCTCACATCTATGTCTTAGAATTCCTAGCTTCCTTCAAAACTCAGTCACTTTCTACGTGAGACTTTTCTCAATTCCTCCAACCACTAGTGCCTTCCTCTTCAAATTACCTTGAATTTGTTTTGTGTACACGTTGTATGTAACTATATATGCACATCTTGTCTTCTCTGCTAAAAACTGACCTCCTTGAGGTCAGGAATGGTTTCCCTTTTGTCCTTGCATCCCAAGTATGTACCATGTGCTTGAAACAAAGTGCTTAAAAACTTAGTAGAGATTAACTAATTCATTAAATGTGCCTAGATATGCGATTCGTGGCTTCTTTTCTTTGCCATGGTCACTACATAAGCAGAAAAGGACTGCCTGTTCACTACATGAGCAAAAAACGAACTGTCTTTCTATATTTTTCTTTATTTCATAGGTTGCTATGACCAAAGAATTCACAAACAGGTGATCCACCTATTGGTAACCAGTCTATATTTAGCCATGCTGGAACTTAGAAATCCATTCCAGTCTATATCCAGAGCCTTTTCTGAATGGTAGAACTTACCAGAACTAATAGCCTAGGTATATCAGAATTAATTCTGTGCCACAATGAGGCATTACAGAATTTTGGGGAGGTCTTTTGCAAAGGAGTATGACAATTGATCCCTCTTTAACCTGGATGTAACCTATCTATGCCATTGCATTTCTTTCTACAATCTCTAATGCATTCTAAATTCTAGCCTGACTAGACTATAAATGGTTCTCTAACACCATCCTTAACCACAACCACCACTGTGCAATTGTATAAACCATCTCACTTCCCGCTTCCCCTCACAACTCTCCTGTTGAAATCATATTTTTCTTTTACAATCCAGCTCACATACCACCATAGACATTGATCAATGAAGTCTTCCATAAAATCCCTCCACTTGAAAAAGATTGCCTCGTCCTGACTCCTCTGGGTCTTTTCTTTGTACTTGTAGCTCTGTGTCCACCCCTTTACACTGGCCACCTGAGGACTATCACGAGTTCAAGGCATGCTCTAGATGTGGGGTCAGTATCCACTTAGAACCATACATATCCCACAAAACTCAACTAGAAGATATTTTAGTTTGAAACAAAAGGAGTTTAATTAAATATCATCAATCACAAGAGAATACTTCTAGCAGTAAAGGATACACTCTTCCCCAGTTTACCACACTATTATTAAGAGAAGGGATGCATCTCACAGAGTTACACACATACAGGAAATAAAGTGTTGGAGAAGAGCAAATGTACCAATTTTCCAAAAAAAAAAGGTGTCTCAGAAGTATAGGCCACAGATCTTGACTTCTACTCCTGGAAAAAAATCTCTAAGGGAACGTTAGAGATAGTTGGCAAATAGTTACCCAGAGAAATGGTGATTACAAAGATTCAGTACTGTTTTATTAAAAACAGCTCTTGCCAGACTGACATCATTTCCTTTGTATACAGAATTACTAAACTAGTAGATATGGGCAATTTTGTAGATATAGTTTACCTAGATCTTAGTAAAGCTTTTGATAAGGTTTTTTGTAATATCCTTATGGAAAAGATGGGTAGATATGCACAAGGTAACAATGCAATCAAATGAATTCCTACTGGACTCGATAGCCATATTCAAAGATTAGTTATTAATGGTTTGACAGCAACAAGGCAGTAGGTCTCCAGTGGAATACCTTAGGAATTTCGTCCTGTGCCTTTTAATATTTTTAGCAATGACTTGGATAAGAACATAAATGGCATGCTCAGCAGAGTTGCAAGTGGCACAAAGCTAAGAAGGCCAGCTAACATTCTGAATAATAGAGTCGATTCAAAAGGATCTTGAAAGGCTAGAGCAATAGGCTAGATATAATCATAATAAGATATAATTCAGTAGAGATAAATTTAAAGACTTGCATTCGTGTACAAAATAATCACCTTCACAAATCTAAGATGGGAGGAGGAATGTTGTCTTAACAATTATTTCTTTAAAAACAAATCTGGAGGCTTTAGTGGTCTCAAGATCAATATAAAACACTAGTATAATGTAGTGACCCAAACACCTAATGTGATCTCAGACTAAATTAAGAGAAAATTAGTTTCCAGGAATAGAAAGGTAATAACTCCACTGTATTCATCAGACCTCTTCCATACAATTGTATTTCATTCTGGGCATGTTTGGTTTAAGGATATTGAGAGTGTCCAAAGGAAAGAAAACATGAAGAACCTCAAAAGCAATGTCCTAATCCCAGCACTTATGTAAGTTAGGATAGTTTTCCCTTAAAAGGTATTTAGACTACTATCAAGACTTGGAGGTCTCAACAGATGAAGGCTATTGACATCACTTCCTGGTAAACTGAGCACAAAGCAGCCACAAGGAATCCCAGGTTCACTCTCTGATTTGTGATTGGTGGAAAACAATGGGCAACTCAGAGAGCGGGGCTTCACTCAACTGAATGAACTTAGGGTGTCCTCATTAAAGTAAATTTCCTTCTGTTAACTGTTGGATGAACTATGAGTGTCTCATTTTGTTCTACTATCCATATTACCAGAAGAATGGCCTGAACACAAGTCATTCCTTATCAATGAACCAATAAGTATTTATTAAGTGTCTATTTTTTACTAGTCTCTGGGCTAGGCATCAATTCTGCAAAGACAAAAATGAAACAGTTCTTGCCCTCAGAGGAGCTTACATTTTATTGGAAAAAGTAACATATAAATATATATTTGAAATATACAGGATAGATGCTAAATTTGTGATCTTATTGATGTAATAAAATATTGGATGAGTTGACTCCCTCAGCCAGGGCAAGTTGATATTTTCTCTGCAACTTACAATCTTAGAAAGCTACTTAAAGCACTGAGAGGTCCAGTGACTTGTACAGATTTATCTAACCAATATGCCTCAGTGAAAATACTTGAACAATGGTCCTGACTCCAAGGCCACCTCTCTAGCTACTATATCATATTGCCTTTCATATACAAAATATATGCAAGATGAATAACAACCAAATGACAAGGGGAATGGACTCAACTGGGAGTATCAGGAGTAACCAATGAAGTCACAGATTAATGAAAAATAGGGAGGAGGAGGAAGAATAAAGATAAAGAATGAGGAAGAGGAAGGAGGAATAAGGAGGAGTATGGCGAAGATGAAGGGAGAAGAAGGAGGAGAAGAAAAAGGAGAAGAAGAGGGAGGAGAAGAGGGAGGAGGAGGAGGAGAAGGAAGAGAAAAAGGAAGAGGAGAAAAAGAAGGAGAAGAAGAGGAGAAGAAGGAGGAGGAGGAAGAGGAGAAGAAGAAGAAGAAGAAGAAGAAGAAGAAGAAGAAGAAGAAGAAG
>NW_027185764.1:45343420-45354764 GCF_028583685.1 Petaurus breviceps papuanus | reverse complement strand
AAGAAGAAGAAGAAGAAGAAGAAGAAGAAGAAGAAGAAGAAGAAGAAAAGAAGAAGATCTTGCCCATATTTTATGGTATGATGGAAAAAGGACTGTCTCTGGAATCAGAGGACCTAGATTCAAATCCTGTGTGTGACACTATTTGTGGGACATTGAATTAGTTAACAAACCCTACCCTGGGCTTCAGTTTCCTCATCTGTAAAATGAGGGAGTTAGACCAAAAGTTTTGTGAGTTGCCTTATAACTCCAGATATATGATGCCATAATCAATCCTATTCTGTCTCTCAGGGGCAGCTAGGAGGTATAACATATAGAGCACTAGTCCCGGAGTCAGGAAGACCTGAATTCAAATCAGATCTCAGACACTAGCTGTGTGATCCTGGACAAATTATGTAACCTCTTCTGCCTCACTTTCCTTGACTATAGAATGGAATAATAAAAGCACCTATCTCTCAAAATTGTTGTGAGGATGAAATAAGGTGATATTTGTAAAGTCCTTAGCACCGTGCTTGATATGTCGTGTATGTTTAATAAATGCTTTTTCCCTTCTTCCCCAAACCTTAACCAGAACACTTAGCTATGTCTCTTGGCATTGGTAATGGAGTTGATCTCATTTTCATCTACCTCCAACTTCTCTCCCCTTTTTCCAATCCCACAGGAAACTATTGTAGGAATGACTCATTCTCCCTAAACATTTCCCAAAGCCTAGAATTTTAATTACCATAAATTGATGTGATTATCTTACCAATTCCCAGGCAGGCAAAAAAAAAGCATTATCTTTGATTTCTCCCTTTTCTTTCCTCCCTACATTTAATCAGTAAAATCTTTCACTTTCTTCCCTCACATGGCATTCATATATGTTCCTTGCTCTCTTTACCAGGATTGAGATTCTTAGTTCAGGTTGTGATCATTTGCTGACTAAAAAATTGAACTCAGGTCTTTCTGATTCCAAGCCCTGGATTCTTGGGCCTGGATTCTCTATCTATTGCGCCACCTACCTGCCTCCCCTATTAGCCCCTAAGTTAACTCCCCTTACCCCCAGTCTCAGCGCTGTTCCTCCTGTGGATCATTCTACCTCCTCACCTCCATCTCCCAACTTTCCTAACTTTCTTCAAGACTCAGCTCAAATACCCACTTCCTACAAGAGGCCCTTTCCAGTCCCTTCCCTCTAAGATTTCCTTCCATTCATACATCTCGTATGTCGCTAGTTATTAGCCTGTTGTCTCCTCCATTAAATTGGGAGATCCTTTGCCCAGGGATTGTATTTGCCTTTCTTTTTTATCCTCAGTGCCTAACACAGTGCCTGGCACATAGTACGTGCTTAATAAATTCAGGTTGCCTTCACTCAAAAGCAAGAAGGTCTGATAGTTTGGAGACCCACCTGTTTCCAGGATACAGCCACATCAGAAGGCACCTCTCAGTATCTACACCTCTACCTTATTATTCTAATCCTGTGGTAGACATTTACCTTCACATAAAGGCCCCAAGCTAGCTATGCTTAGAAACTGGCTCCTGTCCTAAATAAAGCAAAAAACCTCTTTATTAAAGCCCAGCCTTAACTGCCATCCCAATCTTTAGTCTCCCAACTCCAGCTGCCTTTTAGACATCTTAATTTAGATTATCTTTTTATATCATCTCTCTGTCCTCAATATTCCCCCTTTGTAGCGGTCTCATGTATTCTTTTATTAATATTAAAAATCATTGCATTATTTTCCTTCTACCCATGCTTTTTGTTCCCCAATTCTGATGTTTTCTTTTTCAGAGAATCTGTAGTAGAATGTCTGTCTTTAAAAAAAAGTCTGTTGTCTCTTCTTAGATTTATTTATTTCTTATTTAAGAATTTTTAAAACTCTTTATTTCTTTGATATTTCCACTGAATTCCTTGATTACTCTTCCGAACCATTCTGAAGGTTCTTGGAAGCACTCTATTCAAGGCTCTTCAGTGAGCCTTGAAAATTTAGTTGTCCCATAGACTTCTTAAACCCCACATGTCCTAAACTGAACTCTTTATCTTTCCCAATAGTAACTCAAAGGAGTCAGCCATTCAAACAACAACCAAGATGATTTTTTCTTTCTTATCAAAGTAGATATCAACTTCCCTGGATTCTTTAATTGCTTGCTGTTCCCCTGTAAGTCTAAAACAAGTCCTTCTTGCTGTAAGTCCTCCCCAAAAAAATAGTCCCAGAAAGCCAAGCTATTTCTTATTCCTTCTCTTCTCCATCTCTTGATATCCTACTTCCTTGTTCTCCATTCTGTCTCATTCATGATTCACTTACTACTCCCCTAAACTTTGAATATTCTTATAAAAACCCATAGTATTTTTCACTTTTTACTATCATGGTACAACTGAAGTCCTGCTTTCTTCATGCTGCCTTTCTTTACCAATTGAATATAAGCTGGTCAAAAAGACACACACATACACTGCTTACTGGAGAGAAATATAATTTGAGAAATGGAATAATTTCAATGGAAAAATATCTTGTGGGGCAACTAGGTGGCACAGTGAATACAGAACCAGCCATAGAATCAGGAGTACCTGAGTTCAAATCTGGCCTCAGACACTTAACACTAGCCGTGTGACCTTAGGCAAGACACTTAACCCCAATTGCCCTGCCTTCCCCCCTCCAAAAAGCAAATAAATATATCTTGCAACAAAGGAAAGCAAATCAAAATCCACTGAGGAAGACAAAAGCAATACAACTAAATTTTCAAGGCTCACTAAAATAGGAATAGAGTGCTTCCAGGAACATTCAGAATTGTTTGGAAGACTAATCAAGGAATTCAGTGGAAATATCAAAGAAGTAAAGGGAGTTATTAAAATTCTTAAATAAGGGGCAGCCAGGTAGGTGAGTAAAAGCACTGGCTCCAGTGTCGGGATGACTTGGAGATCGAGTCCCGGGGTCAGACACTTAGCACCCACTCAGAAACACCTGGCCATGGAACCTTGAGCAAGTTACTTAACCCCAATAGCTTAGGGGTGGCCAGGTAGCTCAGTGAGTAAGAGCACCAGCTCCAGTGTTGGGATGACCTGGGGATCAAATCTAGGCTCAGATAATCAGCACCACACTCAGAAATAACTGGCCGTGTAACCTTGAGCAAGTTACTTAACCCCGACTGCTTAAAAATAAAAATTCTTAAATAAGAAATTAACAAATCCAAGGAGAAACAACAGAATTTTTTTAAAGGCAGATATACTCTCTACTACAAATGCTCTAAAAAAAAATCAGAGTGGTGGGGGGGAGGGGGAAGCAGAGGCAAAAGGAAAAATAATGCAATAATTTTCAATATCAACAGAAGAATACATGAGATCTCTGCAAGAGGGAATCCTAAGGAGGAAGAGATGATGCAAAAAGATAGTTTAACTATAACAGATCTTTCAAAGAAACATAAGAGGAAAACCTAAATACTATATTTTAAATCATATAGAAAAACTGCCCAGAATTTTTTTAAAGGAAAGTATGAATTATGAAAATCCACAAAATATCAACAGAATAAAACCCCAACTTTCAGCCACAGAGAAGCTTCTTAAATACATTTCAGAGCTACAATATCAAAGAACAAATATTGCAGGCAGAATGGAGAGGAAAACTCTCAAACTCAGGAGAGTCAAGTAGAATAGTACAGAATCTCTCTGTTCTTACAAAAAAAAATTAAAGAAAATTTTTGAATAAGATATTCAAAAGTACAAAGGAAGCCAATTGGCATACTAATACCTATAGATATGTATATATATATACATATATATATATTCTACTAGCCTAAATCTAAGAAAATAATTCAACTTTCAGAAAAAAAGAAAGAATATTAGGCATGCCTTCAAATGATCTCAGAGATGAACAGAGTATTTAATGTTAAAACTGGTCACCAAAAATTAAAGACTTTTAGATAGTAATTAAAGACTCAGAAATTGAATATCTGTCTTCATGTGGCCAAGACTAGACAAGATATAACTGTGAAGTAGGGTGGTATTTGTATTTATTGTTTCGTTATCTTAAAATAACTTTTATTCTGAAAACTATTGAGAAGACAAAGAAAGCCTCAATAAGCTGAAGAATCTAAAAAGCAAAAGGTATCGTGGAGAAAAATAAGGATAACAATAAAAAGAAACTTATTAATATTTCAATCTAAAAATTTCTTAATTCCTTAATTAGTAAATCAATGTTTTAAGTGGGTGGGATAATGCAAAGGAATACCTCTCAGATGGAGAAGAGAGAGAGGGAGAAGGAAACGGGGTCCAGTCAATTCTGGTCAGGACTATAGAGAAGAAATAAACAGTAAATTTTCATTTTCTTCCTTTGCTTTTAGAATTGTAAGCAAATAAGAGACAGAACAGGCTTCAGCTAGCAGAAAGGATACTATTTGACAGCATTGAAGAGTGATCTCACAGAGGTCAGAGGGGGTAATTCAAAACTCTTACAACAAACTGCTGGATACTACAGGTGATCAGCTTCTACAAGATCAAATTGAATATCTCAATATTTTAATTCCAATGAGAGAGGGCAATGTGGCTGGGACCTCATTCTGATATGATTCAGAGGTCTGAACAGGGGGGTCATAGGTTCAAAGAGAAGTTGACATAACAGTAAAAGCAATAAATGATGGGTAGAGGGGAAAAAGAATGAGTTGGTTCTCAGACTGTAAGTATGGCTACTTACAGACCACTTCCCACTCTGCTTTCTTTGAGAATTAACATGCCTTAATATGGATTTAGAGTATCTTAAAAGGAGAATAGAATATAAAAGGGAGTGAAATGAAAATAACACCTTGAAAGTAGTGTAATGTACTCATGAAAGAGCATTAAAAATTCATATCACTGAAATAAAAGCCTAGATGAGATGTGAAGTGGACAAGGGGAATTTGGTACTGCCTTGTTATCAGAGTTGGTAAAGAGAAGGGCAGAACAATAGAGAAAAAATAATGATGATTAAAAAATAAATTCAAAGAACTTAGAGATTACCAGGGGTACTAGTTTAAAAAAAAAAAGCAGAGTAACTTAGTGGAACAAATAAATAAGAAATAAAAGCAATTAAAAGAATAGCTCAACATTTTATAAATCAAAGAACATAAATACAAGGGTGGAAATACTTAAATTTTTTTATTTATTTATTTGCTTTTTGGAGGGGAGAAGGCAGGGCAATTGGGGTTAAGTGACTTGCCCAAGGTCACACGGCTAGTAAGTGTTCAGGGTCTGAGGCTGGATTTGAACTCAGGTCCTCCTGACTCCAGGACTGGTGCTCTATTCACTGTACCACCTAGCCACCTCTGAAATACTTAATTTTTAATAAGAACTGCTGGAAAAACTGGAAAGTAATTGACAGAAATTAGGTTTAGATCATCACCTTATACTATTTGCTACAAGTTGAAAATTAGTACATACCCTCTATGTAAATCTATAGCAAAGGTCACACCATTAAAATGATGAACAGAGCAAAATCAAGAACCTTTCAAAGCTATGGCTGAAAGGAGAATTCTTAACTAATAAGACATAGAAGAGATCTCAGAAGTTAAAATAAAATAAAACTTTGACCACATAAAATTAAAATTATGAATGATTTAATCAAGATATAATTAGAAGAGAGACTGTAATGTGGGGAAAATATTTGCATCAGGTATCAACAATAAGCACCTGATACGCAAGGTATATAAAGAATTGATGTAAATATGTATCACCAAATATAAACTGTGGAATTGGTCAGAGGGAAAGAACACAAAGTTTTGTTGGGTTTTTTTTTTTGCTTTTTTTTGGAGGGAAATTGGGGTTAAGTGACTTGCCCAAAATCACATGGCTAGTTTGTGTGTGTGTGTGTGTGTCTGTGTGTGTGTGTGTGTTAAGTGTCTGAGGCCAGATTCGAACTCAGGTAGGTCCTCCTGACTCCAGGGCCAGTGCTCTATTCACTGTACTACCTAGCCGCCCCTATTTTGTTGGGTTTTTTAAGAGTAATTGCAAACCATAACTGGCCATATAAAAAATGGCCCCTGGTTCATAAGTGAAATGAAAATTTTAAAAATTCTGAGATTTTACCTCATATCATGAAAAATGTCAGAGCCAACTAAAAAAAAAGAAAGGAAAAATAAATGGTAGGTGGACTGTGAGAAGGTAAGCACAGCAATACACTATTAGTTGGAACTATGAATAAATAAATTTATATATATATATATATAAATTTAGAATTATGCAAATGAAATGATTAAAGCAACCATACCTTTCAAATAGCAAACCCACTACTGAACATCTAGTGCTCAAGATCGTCGAGAAAGATACAAAGGTGCAATATATACCAAAATGTCATAATAGTATTCTTTGCCATGAGTACCCTAGGAACAAAGCAGATATCTGAGGAATAGTTGGAAAAAACCATGATTGTAAAGGAATATTATTATGTAGTAAGAAATGTGAGAATTCAGAAAAACATAGGAAAAATGTGGGAACTGAGGCAGAGTGAAATAAGAGCCAAAAGATGCAATATATAGAATAACTGTAACAATGCAAATAAAAAGAAAATCCAAAGAAAGTTGAACTCTGGGTAACTGAATAAAAAAAAATGAAGAATCTAGAAAACAAGTCCCAGTGCTGTATACTAGAACAGAGTATAGTAAATATGGTCAGATGCAGTCACTGAACTGGATATTATTATTTTCCACAGGAGGATCCAATTTGAAGATCCTTTTCCCTTCAGAAGCAAACGTGATATGGGAACAAAGGGAAATTTAGGAACAAAAAAATTAAATCTATTCTAAATAAGTACAACTATTGAGAACTTGTCTTGGAGTCAGAAAGACCTAGAATCATCTCCACCCCTGGATACATTCTGGCTGTGTCAATTAACCTCTCATTGCTCTAGTCAATTCTGATACTCTAATATGAAGGGAAATCAACAATCTCTATTAAAGGAGTTTCCTCTTCTGGAAGTTTCCTGTATCATTTAAACTACAGGTGCAGACCCTGTGGCTGAAAAACTTTTTTAAAGTAAAAACAAGCTATGCCAAAATAAACTAATTTCATTTTTTTGACAGTGACTACATTGGTAATTCACAAGAATACCATAGACACGGAATGAACAGATTTTATTGAATCAATTGATATGTAGAATGTGTATGTTTCAAACATAGTTTACATAGAGGTCCACATGGATTTGTCTAACTGTGAGGAGCCTTTGATAGACACCTCAGGAATCTTGTCCACCGTTCTCCAAGAGATACTTTGATTCCTTCCTAGATGGGTACAAGCCGCAGGGCTGGCTTGGAGAAAGAATACAAACTATAATTATATCTCTTTGCCATTCCTCAAAAACATACTGGTCTAAGGTAAATAATTTCATTTTTAAGTTCAAGCCACTTTCCTGATCACTATCCCTTAAGCAGAAGGAGAACCCTTTATATCTGTATAAGTAGCACCCTTTTATATCTGAAAATTCAACCCCTGCCTACCAAAATGCTAGTTTAAAAAAATCACTAAGAGTAAACACTGAGTAAATCCATTTATCCAAGCAAATAGCAAACCGAAATCAGAGAAGTTATACAGATTAGAATATGCCAGACAATACACATGGTGGATAAGTTCTCTCACTGGGAGCAAGATATCTCAGCTCAAGCAAGAAAGTTCCTAATTTTCTACAAGGAGAAATTCTTGAAGTCTCTAGGGAGGCAACCTGGAAATCAAATACCAATCTTTTCTCTCCCTTTACAGAATCTGGAACAATGTATGCCCTCCCTCACAGCAGGAAAGAGTAAGAAACCTCTCCTTTCTTGAGTTCATATATAAAACTAACCACCCACACACACAGCATCAAGTCACCATTTTTTCCACCAAGAACTTTATGAAAATGCTCCAGACTTGAACCTAGGGTTATAATATTTCATATCATGATATCCTTGAAGACAATATGAGGAGATGTAGACAGTTGATAATACAACTATGTGGTTTCAGAACTGGTTCACTAATTCAAAAATGGTCATTAATAAAGCAATATGAACTCAGAAATATTGGAATTTAGAGTTTCAGGAAAGCCTAAACATCACCCCATCTAATAACTTTATTTTATAGAAGGGAAACAGAGAGCCAGGAAATTTCCCTGGACTTCCCTAAAGTCACACAATAATAAAACTAAACAGGTGGGATTTGAACCAAGGTATTATGACTCCTGTCCACTACATCACTTAGATGAATTTAATGTACTTATGACTTTTACTCTACCTCCTTCCAAAAAGGAAGTGATGGATATTATGAATGAGAGTGTGTTTACCACTTAGAGATATCACATGGGCTCCTCGGAGTCAGAAAAACCTACCTCTGACATATACTGGCTGTGGCAGCTTGGGCAAGGGCTTCAACCACCCAATGTACCAGACAAATCTCCAAGACTACAAATCACCAAATAGTTACTGATCTGCAATGATGTATTCCTTCCACCAATGAAATTAGAGGTCTAGAACACTGTTCTTTCTCTTCTTTCTTTCATTCACATTCTTTCTTCTTTCCTTACTTGTTTCCTTCTTTTTATATACATATACATATATATATATATATACACACACATACAGGTATATGAATACATATATATGTAAACAAATATATATATATATATTCAACAATATCATGTCAACCCTGAACCTCACTCTTTCTTAGTACTCTCTGCCCCTGGAGTCCCTCCCTCCTTTTTGTTTAAAAAAAAAAAGTAGAGGGGCATACAGCAGAGCACTCCTCCCAGTTCTTCAATTCAAGGAGAGCAGTCCAGGACAGCCAGCCACCTCATCATTTCTCACCTAGCTACATTCTGCTGGATTTCATGATCCCATGCCCGTCCCCTCTGTCATGGGAATGGGAATTTAAGATCTTCCTACCCCTAGGCCCTTTGACAGGCTTAATGTAGTAGTAATGGAATTTAAAGATCCCCCTGTATTGGCTTGGTTTTTGGTTTGATTGTGTTAAAACCCAGAGCTTGTGAATCCCACTTGTGGGATGGACTTGAATTGACATGAAAATTGATTGACATGAAAAGAGAGGGCTGAACTGGGAGGAGCTGGTGACATAAATTTAGAGAGACACAAGCAAAGAGAGAGACAGAAGAACTTTTTGGAAGCAGCACCTTGGAGGCAGAGAGAGACTGAGAGGATTGCTGAGGGCCAGTTTGAATTGCCCAGGACTTTTGAGAGCTGCCACCAAGAGCTGCCAAGGACTGAGGAGACATGGCTGTTATGCTGGTACTTTGTCTGTTTTGATGTTGTTTTGCCAGATTTGTCCACTGGTGAAACACAGTCTTGTTGTTGCAGAGGTCCTGGAACCTTGCTATTGGTTCAGAAGCCCTGAAAAAGGATTTTCTTGTTGTATGTTTACAGAAATCCTGGAAGAGGGTTTTGCTAATGTTTTGAGGGGTCCTAGGACTGTTCTGCAGACAGAGAATGAATTAATGAAGACACTTGCAATGTATCTTGTGGCCTTGCTAAGGTTTGTCTTCCCAGGAACAAAGATTGCTGAGGACTTGTCTCAGGTCAAGATAAAGAAAAGACCTCTCTTTGGGTATTAAATGCTGTGCTTAAGCTTCTTGTAACTCTGGGGTAGATTCAGTTGTGATCCAAGGGTGGGGAACTTTTGACCTTTTTGTGCTCTGTGATTGAACAAATGAATGTACTTTACTTATGATAAAAACTAATCTCCATTGAGAAGAGGGGTTTTGTGGTTGACTAAATGAATGTACAGCCTAGGGGTGGAGTAGTACTTAGAAGAGGGTCTTTGGGATTGACTAAATGAATTATAATGTCAAGGGGTGGGGTAGTACTTGGAGATTATTGAATTACACTTGGCAAATGCTGTATTTTGAATGATGTTATATTTTGATTTTCTCTGTTCTTAATTTGTCACTGAATAAAATGGAGAGCACCTATGTTGGTCTTTTGAACCTTGGGAAGTTGCCTTTGCTTGGCATTACACTTAAGTGACTGAGAACCTTCCCTGATTTGAAAATATACTCTGCCCCCTAATAGGCTGAATGTGCTCACCTGGAGCCTGTGGCAGGAGGCTTGTTTATTCAGGAATGCCCACACCTTGTTGCTTTGTGATTGGGCAGGGTTGTGATGATCTCTGACCTTGGAGAAGGCTATATATACCCTAATGTGAGGTTTTGCTTTGGGGCTCACTTTGAGAAGAGTTGTGTGATTTGACCAGATGAGACTCTGGACAGCCATTGAGGGCCCCCCCCCTTTGAGAACCCAGATGTTGATGCTTCCCTCTCTGGTAACTGACTAGGTATGGATGTAATGGTCAGACAGCTGCAAGCCTATCTGCTGATCTGTTTCTCTGTCTGTATTTTTTGTCTGCTTGTAACTTCTGTATTTTCCAAAGTTCAGGGTGCTGACCTTTTTCCCCTGAACTAGGTAAATGGCATGATTGATTAAGACTGTTAACCCATTTTGAGTTTCTTTCCTTTAGAAAAACAGATCTAGGAACCTGTGTTGGCAGCCACCCTGGGTATGTTAGGGTGCTTGTTGCTACACCTTTCCACTCCCTATCCTTACCCCCTTCTCAATTTCTTCTGTGTGTTCTCCCCCCCCATTAGATTAGGAGTGTGATAGTAATGGCAATTAAAGATTCCCCTGTATTGGCTTGGTTTTCAAATTGATTGTGTTAAAACCCAGAGCTTGTTAATCCCACCTGTGGGATGGGCTTGTTGATGTGAAAAGAAAGTCCTGAACTGGGAGGAGCTGGTGACGTAGATTTGGAGAGACACTAGAGAGAGGCGGAAGATCTTTTTGGAAGCAGCACCTCGTGGAGAGAGAGAGACTAAGAGAATTGCTGGTGGCCGCTTTGAATTGCCCTGGACTTTTGAGACCTGCCCCCTGAGCTGCCAAGGACTGAGGAGACATGGCTGTTTTGCTGGTACTTTGTCTGTCTGTTTTGATGTTGTTTTGCCAGATTTGTCCACTGGTGAAAGACAGTCCTTTTGTTGAAGAAGTCCTGGAACCTGGCTGTTGGCTAAGAGCTCCTGAGACTGTCCTGCAGACAGAGAGTGAATACTGTCCACTGGTGAGGGACAGTACTGTTGTTGCAGGGGTCTGGAGACTGTCCTGCAGACAGAATGAATACTGTCCACTGGTGAAGGACAGTGCTGTTGTTGCAGGGGTCTGGGAGCCTTTCTGTTGGTTCAGAAGCCCTGAAGAAGGATTTTCTTGTTGTATGTTTACAGAAATCCTGGGAGAGGGCTTTGCTAATGTGTTCAGGGGTTCTAGGACTGTTCTACAGACAGAGGATAAATTCATGAAGGGACTGGCAATGTATCTTATGGCCTTGCTAAGCCTTGTCTCCCCAGGAACTAAGATTGCTGAGAACTTGCCTCGTGTCAAGATGAAG
>NW_027185764.1:45261450-45343410 GCF_028583685.1 Petaurus breviceps papuanus | reverse complement strand
TAAATGCTGTATTTTGAATGATGTCATGTTTTGATCTTCTCTGTTCTTGGTTTGTCACTGAATAAAATAGAGAGCACCTATGCTGGTATTTTGAACCTGGGAAGTTGCCTTTCCTTGGCATTACATTACAAGGAGTAATTTAATGACAGGAACTGTCTTTTGCCTTTCTATTTACAATTTGTATGTGGATAGATAGGAACACACACACACACATGTATGTATATACATTTGTATAAATATTGATATCTGTGTGTATATATGTGTGTGAGATAGAGGAAGGGGAGGAGGAACGGGAGGAGGAAGAGGAAGAAGAAGAAGAGCCTGCTCTGGAACTATTTTCTCCTACTAGCACTAGCAGGTCAGGTTTCCTAATGGTATTTACTAGATATCCCCTCAAGGTTCCTAAAACATTGTTTTGTAATCTATAGGTCATAAGCTCCTACCAGTATGCTTGCTCTCTTACTATCAGTTGATATCAATCAGTCAGCCATTCTTAACTGACTTTTGGAAAATGGCATTTGCCTTGATGGTATAGGAAGAACAGCTGGTACCAAAGTCTGTGAAATGTTTTTCTGCTCTCCTGTAGCACACATAGATTAAAGGGAACAGTGGGCTCAACCTTAGTCATTCCTAACTCCTGATTGCTAGAAATCTCTTTCTTCTCTTTATGGAGTTTTCTTTTTTTTTTTAAGCAATCGGGGTTCAGTAATTTGCTCAAGGTTACATGGCCAGTTATTTCTGGGTGTGGTGCTGAGTATCTGAGCCCAGATTTGATCCCCATGTCATCCTGACACTGGGGCTGGTGCTCTTACTCGCTGAGCCACCTGGCTGCCCCTCCTTTATGGAGTTTTCATATTGCATTTAGGCATGCTCTAGCTCCCCACTGGGCTCCTTGAAGAAATCTTCTCTAAGTGTGTCAAGGTTGTCCTTATTTCTCAATTCAATCATTGCTGCCAGCCACTACTGTCATGGAGAGGCTGCTAGGAAGCTGAGAAGTCCAAATCCTACAACTTTCCAAAGTCCGCAAGACCCTCCTATGCTAAAAGGAAAGAAAGAACACAAGTCATTTGCTCTCATGCTTGAGTTCCAAACTAACTTGCTATTTGATACAAAGCCTGCAATGTGTGATTGGGCAAATATTAGGCTCTTGCTTGGATGATTGATTCAATACAGTTCTTCTCACTTGATAAAGTTATCAGGGCTAGAATTCATTACAGAAAGTGATTTGAGGTGACTGATTTCAAAAATTCCCCAACCTCACATATACATATATGTTTATCTGAGAGAGGGAGAGGGAGAGGGAGAGGGAGAGGGAGAGGGAGAATGAATGAATCATGGGCCACCTATTGACTATCCCTTCCTTTTTGCCACAAGACAACCTCACCCCCTTGTGTCTATAGATCTCACCAATGACATCCTTTAAGCTAGTGATATCAAAGTCCATTAGAACCAGGACTACTAAACTGTAAATAAGATCTCTGTGGCTGCATATTGACTTATTGACATGTTAACATTATCTACACTTTACTGCATTTTTAGTTCTTTTGTTAAATATTTCCCAATTATATTTTAATCTGATGGAGGCTGCACTCAGGAGTGCTGTAGGCCATGTTTTTGACACCCGTGCCTTAAGTTACTTCTCCTCTATAGCCCACAAAACATAGGAGGCACCCAATAAATAGCTGCACTCTGATTAACTGAACAAATGAACAATGTCTATTAGCAAACATGACTCCCTTCTGCCTGTCTATACCATGCATCTCATTAAACTATTTAAAATCCATATCTGCTTTGTGCATACTAAATAATGAGAGTCCAAATAGAAATTTTAAATTCAAGATACCAAATAGAAGGAAAA
This sequence comes from Petaurus breviceps papuanus, assembly GCF_028583685.1. Lineage (NCBI taxonomy): Eukaryota > Metazoa > Chordata > Mammalia > Diprotodontia > Petauridae > Petaurus > Petaurus breviceps. Next base: position 45,341,552 of record NW_027185764.1, on the reverse strand, counting down.
AAAAGCTACTAAATGGCTCCCATGATCCTAATTATTTGACCCATTAGTCATGGTTCTTTTTGACCCTTCAGATTCTAAAGAAAAAGCAAAGTATAAAGGATTTGGGGGGAAATTGAGACAGAATGAAATAAAAAGAAACAAAGAAACCAAGGCAGTGACTCCTAAGTGATGTTTTAACAAACACATGGGGTAAAGATCAGACAGAGGGGCTTTTTGTGCTACTAGCTTCAATAACTTACTCTGAAAGAACATTAATATTACCAGATTTCCTTATGGTAGAAAACAGGCAGCCTTGTGCAGCATTTATGAATATTCTACTTTATTATGTCTTATTGCTCATATTACAATGCTGGACAGATGTTCACCAGCTGACAACACAACTCTGTGAGAACGGCAGGTTTCTATAGAATACCTAGGATGGCAGGGCACTTGAAAATGACTCCCAAGTTCATGAGTCCATTAGCAACTGAGGAGAAAATTTCCTGCTTCTCCCTCTCATTTACTCTGGCATTTGGTTTTTTTGTTTTGTTTTGTGCCTATATATATATTTATATATATATATATATATATATACAACTAATCCATATTTTATAGCCATGTTATACTGGAGAATTTTTCCAGTAATCATTAAAACTGTAAAAGAAAAATAGCAATGTAAATATATATGCATTTACCATAGATATGTGTGTATGTATGTATGTATACATTGGGTCACCATTTAACTAGTGGACAAAATTATGACATTCCTGGTTTCTAATATGTAAAATTACAGATGATTAAGATCTCTTTGATTTTTAAATTTTTAGAGTCATGATAACTGATCTTTGTTTCTATTTAAGTAAACATAATTTTATGAACATCTACTATATTTATGGGGATGTAGGGATTCCATAGGTATATAAAGAGAATTGTTCCATTGCAAAAGCAATGCTATTTAGTTTGTAATAATCATTAGTAAAGTGGGCATCTAGGTGGCAGTGGAGAGAGTGTGGGATTTGGAATTAAGAAAACCAGTTTGAATTCTGCTTCTGACATTTACTAGCTGTGTGACCCTAGACAAGTCACTTAACCTCTCTGTGCCTTCTTCATTTATATTGGAGATAACCTACTTCACAGGGTTATGGTGAATGGGTTAAGATACAAAGCACTTGGGGCGGCTAGGTGGTGCAATCAATAGAGCACCAGCTCTGGAGTCAGGAGGACCTGAGTTCAAATCCAGCCTCAGACACTTAACAGAAAAAGCTAGCCATGTGACCTTGAGCAAGTCACTTAACCCCAATTGCCCTACCTTCCCTCTCCAAAACAAACAAACAAAAAAGACATAAAGCACTTTACCACTATATAAAAGCTACCTATTATTATTTTGGTCATCTTGGAATTTTAGTAAGCAACCAAACTCAACAGATCAAAGGTGAACACTACCCTCAGTTATCCTTTTAATGTTTTACTTTGGTAGGATCCCCATTCTCCTTGCCCTTCTCCTCATAGAAAGATAGGATTGTGCCTACACTCCAAGTAGATCTATTTCCCTCTTTGGAAGTCTTCAACTAGAGACTAAAAGATAAGAGTCTGTTGTATAGTAGAGTCTATGAAGGCACAGGTTGGAAAAGAAGGCAGTCAGTTCTGAGACTGTCTGATCTCGTGAATGGAGCATTCCTATCAGCATATACCCAGATCACACAAACCTGAAAGAGATGGGGTGTTTGGAGTGCTGAGCAGAGCTTGGTGTTTCTCTTGAAAATGGGTGCCTCCACTCCCTTGAAACTGGAAGTCTGTCCCTGTGTCTTGGACTTTGCTTACTATTTGAGAGAGCCATCAATCCAGGCCAATGGCATGTGCCTAGGCAGAAAAAAAAAATATGTCACCATCTGATTCAGTTCAGTCAGTGAGTTGGATTTCACAGTCACCAGTAGTGACCTGATAACTGTTGATTTTAATTTAGTCTTGGAAATTAATGCAACTCTCCTCAAGGTACACAAAGGGCCAATACTAAGGGATCATGAGGCCATATAGAATGATAGGGGCAGCTAGATGGCGCCATAGTGCATAGAACACAGCATGGAATCAGAGAGATTCATCTTCATGAGTTCAAATCTGATTTCAGACACTTACAAGCTGTGTGACCCTGAGCAAGTCACTTAAGAGTGTCTGCCTCAATTTTCTCTTCTGTGAAATGAACTGGAGAGGAAATGGCAAACACCCCCAACATCTTTGCCATGAAAACCCCAAATGGGGTCATGAAAGACAGACATGACTGAAAATGACTGAACAACAACATAAAATTATAGAAAAACTTGGAGTCAAAAAAGGGGAAAGATGAAAGACAATAAACATTGTTTAAGCACCTACTGTGTGCTAGGCATTGTGTTAAAAGCTTTATAGATATTATCTCACTTGGTTCTCACAACTCTGGGAGGTAAATGCTATCATTATCACCATTTTACAGTTGAGAAAACCTATGCAGACAGAGACAAGAGAAACTTTAATTTGAATCCAAGCTCTCTTATTAGTCCATGTGCTTCTCACTTAATCATTTGTCTATAAAATATGAATAATATTATTTATATTTCTGGCTATGTTGTTTCCACCCAGGCCAACAGCTCCATTCCTTTCCCCAGTGGAAAATTGGACTCCACTCCTGTAACTTTCAAGTTTGGCCCTCTCTTGCCTCTGTTCTAGGCCTCCCAAGCACTTCAAAAAAGTCTCCAGTCATGCATGTCCCATATGTTATCTTCTCCCATTATAATGGAAGGACCTTGAGCCCTAGGATTGTGTATTATGCTTTTATATGTATCCCCAGTCCTTATCACAGTATCTGGCACATAGGAAACAATAAATACTCCATCTTCCAGGCATCCCTCTCACATTTGGACCCCTCAAAAGCTACCCAAAGTTCAGTGCACACTGTGAGTCAGTTGTCACACAAATCCACAGCTCTTGAGCCTCTATATATTTATTTTACTAGTCAATAAAAGGAGACATAAGTTCAAGGAAAAAGACATCTACTCTAATAGTATAGCAGATGAAGCAAAAAACAGATTCTGCCCAATACAAACATAAAGTGCACTGCCCCCTGGGTTATCACTCTACTCATGCAGAGCGCATGTGCCCAGAGAGCATGTATAGCCAGGGGTCCTCATGGAAGAAATGAACCTAGGGGACATGCATGGCCAAACAGTACCTGCACAAAAGGTCACACACCTATATCCTGAATACCCATGGTACACGTGTGAAGGGGACACATGTAAGGACATACATAGCTAGGGAGACAAGCTTCTAACATTATAGAAGAACCAAGGTCTTCTGATGCTATTGCAATGATTTCTGCTAGCCTTCCTTTCTCCATTCTGTCTCTGTCATCTCTGCATGTATCTCCACTGGTCTTATGGCTGAAAAGTTACTCTCTGCTATCATCTGCTGGGCTTTAGTTATTTTGGCATCTTCAAGGCCTTCTACTATTTTCTGCTACCATCTAATTAAGGACAATGACTAGAAAGTTTTTCCCTCACAAGGGAGCTCTTTTAGGAAACAGTCAAAGACTTTAAGCCATCACATTCAGCCAGACAGGAAATAAAAGCCATCAAAATGTTCCAGGCTAAGACTGTCCATACTTTTTACCAGTTTTCTCCTCATGTGAAGTTGCAGGCCTTGGTCTTAGACAGCTCTCTGACCTGGGGTTAGAAAATTCCTTTTCATCCTTGTTAAATACTGGATTATGAGTATGTGCTCCCTGAAACTATTTCAAGGACTCCACCCACCAAAAAGCCCACATATTTTGGGGGAAGGGGCTGGGGTGATGAGGTTTCCCTCACTTCCAAGAAACTCTCTGACTGGTATACAAAGAAGAAGGTAAATAGAAAAGGTTAGACAGAGAAGGTCCAGAGTCTCCCTGATCTGTTCTGCTTATATTATACATACCTGCAGATGACTTTTGCACAGCATTTCTTCAACACAAAACCTCCCTATAATCCTTTTAATATAGCAACAAGATTTCATTTGTGTGTATTAGTGAAAATCTCAGTGCTTATTTAGGGGAAAACAATGTTACTTAGTGAAGCAAGAAAACATTAGATTCATTCTTTCACAACCATCCAAGCATCAAAGGAAATCTAGTCAGGTGGCTAACCAAAAAAAAAAAAGACCTTAAATAGAAACAAAAATTATAAATTCATCAAAAAGTGTATCAAATGTCTACAATATAACATCGGAAAAGGGTGTTCTGACAAAGAAATCTAGACTTCCAACACATCACAACACATCTGCTAGTAATTATTACAAAGATTTTATTCCCTAATTTTGAATAATGATTGTGTTCCTACCTTTTAGACTACACAGACATACATTGTACATGACATTAATGTTACATTTGGTTGTCATTATATGCATTTCTCATTAACAACTAATTAGTCTTGATTTTTCCCCTTAAATTAAGTAGCATTAAAAGAAACAGATCTTTAAAAAATGTCAACATCAGTCATAGATTGGAGCAAATATTAAAGAAACAAGTAGTACTGGCCTGTGGTTAGCCTCTCAATTTAGTATTTTTAAAAGACCACATGATCAGAGGGTTGAAATTGATAAGAAAAAAATAAGTTAAATGCTGAATTTAGCCCCATTTTTCCTTTAAGGAAATAAAAAAGATGTGATATAGCACAAATAGAATAGAAGCTTGATTTTATTAGCTTTTGGCCATGAAAATGTTTTCCTCCCTCTTCCTATCTTCTCAGAGAACTCAACATTGTCTGTTTTTTGAAGAAATATTTAAACCATAAGATATTATATCAAAATGAAAAAATGAAAATCAAATGTTTAAAGTGGTTTTGGTTTATTCCAAACAGCAACTGCCACATGACAAAATCCTGGAGAAGACAGATAATGATCATTCCCTATTCAAAGTGTGAGAGAATTACAGAAAATTATGTTTCTACTTCTTCACTTTATAAGCTACAAATGTTATGCATCACCTGTCAAAAAGAAGGGCTATGAGATTCGGGAATTCTTGAACGCCTATGGCTGACCACACTCTATTCAGAAATATCAGGTAATATCTACGATTCCATGTCTAGTCCATTAATAATTTTTTAATGCTTCTTAGAGTTGCCTTAATTACTTCTGACTAGAAACATATTACTTTTTATTGCTTACACTGCCAGCAACAGTGCATCATGGGAAGAGGATGCCTAGAGCTGTTAAGATTCCCTGCAGTGTGAGAAGGTGGACATTCTGCGTGTCCCCAGTTTTACCCTGCCTGTCAAGGGTTCACAGTAAAACAGTCCTGACATTGACCTCTCAAAGACCTAACAGCTGAAACAGCCTTAACAAGGTATTAACACTGCAACGTGCACCATAAATGATTACCAGCTGCAGAACATGGAGGGGGGAGTGGAATGGAGAGGAGAGGGGAAGGGGGAGAGAGGAAAACCGAGGGAAAGGATAAGTCCATTTCACAGCTGGAAGATACGGAGGAGCCACCAGGCAATTCAGAATGCAGATTTGGGTCAGTGTTTGCTTGGCCCCGATCTGGGGAGGGGGGAATGTTCTGTTTTGTTTTCTTGTGTGTTTTGTTTTAACTCATAGAACAATAGCCTAAAACAAAACCACGGATCAAGTATGGTACCAAATTTAAAAGTGACTGGATGATTTCATTTCTGCCTTATTTTGGAGTAGGAGAAACTGAAAATAATAAAAAAAATTCCTCTTTTGTCACTGAATTAAGTTGGAATTCTTTCCTAAGAAAAGTTTGGAAATGAGATATGCACAAACATAAAAACAAAGATCAGGTGTAAAAAAAATATGCTTGGGAAAGTATTTGTCTATATATGCATGTATATATGTGTATGTATATATTTATAGCTATAGAGAAACATATCTAAACTTTATTTAAGAACAAAGTAAAAAAGTACACAGCAGAGAACAAAAGAAAACTCACAAGGAAGCAAAGAAAAGATGGACAGTTCTCAATACAATGAGCATCATTTATCCTACAGGTTTTCCTGAAGTGAAAATTTATTGTTATGTATTTAGAATCCTCTCATGTTCTGCTATGCACATGACATGCTTTTTTCTAACTTTGTATTTAAGTTTATGGTGTGTTTTTGTTTCTTTTATCTATTCGGTGTCTGTGTTCTGGCATTTGGGTCTAATTTTTTTTTTAAAGAATATACTATAAAGCCCAAAAAAAGGAAAGAAAGAAAGGTTTGGTATCTACCTAAAGACCCCAACTTCAGCTCAGTCAGACCACATCTGGGGCACTGTGCTCTATTTGGGGGGGGAGGTGGGGATGCAAGACAAGTTGGACAGAGTCCACAGGATGGCAACCAGGATTTCCAAGGGCCTCAAGACTGTATCAATGAAGACTAAGTGAAAAAAATAAAGATGGATAACCTGCAAAAGTAAAGAGTTTGGAAACAAAAAAAAATAGCTTTGCTCAAGTGTTTGAAAGCAAGAACTAGAGACAATTGGTGGAAGATGCAAAGATGCAAATGTCAGGCTGATGACCTGATATTAATCAGGGAAATCTTCCTAACAATTAGATCTGTACTAGTATTTATAGGATGCTTTAAAGTTTGCAGAGAGATAGATAAATGGATATATAATATATGTATTTATATATAAAATCTTGTATTATGTGTGTACATATGTATGTATATGTATGTGTGCATATATATGTGTGTATATGTACATATATGTATGTATACATGTGCATATATATACATAAATCTTATTTTATCCTAACAAGAGCCCTCAGAGGGTAGCTGCTTTATTATCATTTTGTTGGGTATGTTTGTAGATGACACACTTTTCAGGCCCAGGTTAGACTAAGAAGTCTTTAAACTCCCATTGTATTCTTTATTAAATTTTGTTTATTTTTAGTTTACAACATTCCTTTCCACAAGATTGTGAGTTATAAATTTTGTCCCTATCTTTCCCCTACCCACCACCCCAAAACAGCGATCCCACTGAATACCTCCCTCCCCCAATCTGCTCTCTCCTATATCCTCCCGCATTTCCCCTCCAACTTTCCAGTAGGGCAAGATGGATCTCCATACCCTGGTGCCCTTATATCTTAACTCCCTTTGTATTCTTTTTTTTTTTTTTAAGCAATTGGGGTTAAGTAACTTTCTCAAGGTTACACGGCCAGTTATTTCTGGGTGTGGTGCTAAGTATCTGAGCCCAGATTAGATCCCCAGGTCATCCCAACACTGGGGCCGGTGCTCTTACTCACTGAGCCACCTGGCTGCCCCTAAATATTCCTTTTTTTTTTTTAGGGCAATTGGGGTTAAGTGACTCGCCCAAGGCCACACGGCTAGTTTTTGTGTTAAGTATCTGAGGTTGGATTTGAACTCAGGTCCTCTTGACCCCAGGGCCAGTGCTCTATCCACTGCGACACCTAGCTGCCCCCTCCCCTTGTATTCTGAGATTCTGTGATACCATGCAGTGGGTGGGGGGAAGAAAAATGTTAGAAGGAATAGCTTGGTAGAAAGATCAGTAGTTTGGGTGGTCAAAGGACCTGGATTTCTCTGTTCCAAGGTCTGTGACTCCTGATCTATATAATCTGGATCCAGGTTTTAATACTTCTAATGTGCATAACCTTGGGTAAGCCTTGACCTCCTGGGGACTCAGTTTTCTCATCTGTAAAATAAGTCATTCAGTCCACGAGCAATTATTAATTACCAACTATATACCAGGCACCATGGAAGTGCTGTGGGTAAAACGAAGAGCAAAGGCAGTCCTGAGCCCGGGGAAATAGCGAGGTCCCGGCGAGGGCTCTCAGAGGATGCGGCGCTAGCAGCAGGGGGCGCAGGAACCGCCTCCAACAGAGGCTGAGCTTTGAGCTGAGTCCCGAAGAAAGGGGCGGGGACTAGACCAGGCGTAGAGAAGTCAGGGCAAAGGCGCCGAGTCAGAATACAGAGTCTAGGAAGGATGGGAAGGCAGGACGGCGTCCCGTCCAAAGGGCCAAACAAGACTTTCTATTTATATGAGTCAGCCAATGTGTGGGAAGGGACACCTGGTGAGAATCGTGGAAAATCACTGGGTGCAGTAGGGGATGAGAGTCAGAGAGACTTGAGACAATGAGATCAAATAGGTCACCGCAATAGTCTCAGTAAACGCACATGTGTAGTATTTATTAGTTTTTTAAAAATATGTAAACAGTATGCAGAAATTCATGGATTTATATGGAGTCCTCTATTTTGTGATGGTTACATGAAAATGTGTTTTTGTCTTTTTGTATTGAAATTCAAAATGAATTTTAAAAAATTTTAAGTAATGAGGGCTTAGACTAGGGTAGTAGCTGTATGAGTGGAGAAAAGAATACATATTCAGGACAGAAGTTTTCTGATCATATGAACTTCTCTGTCCCAGTAGCGTTTTTTAACCAATATATCTTGAGATATCACTTTTGTGGTTGTTGAGTCATTTTAGTCATGTCCTACTCATCATGACCCCATTTGGGGTTTTCTTGGCAAAGATAATGGAGCATTTTGCCATTTCCTTCTCTGGCTTATTTTTTTACAGATGAGGAAACTGAGGCAAGCAAGGTTAAGTGACTTGCTCAGGGTCACACAGCTAGTAAGTGTCTGAGATTAGATTTGAACTCAAGAGAATTAGTCTTCCTGGTTCTAGGCCCGGTGCTCTATCTACTGCACCACAAATTCACTAGAAGAAGGTATTATTACCATGATCCCAGTGGTGGCACCCTTCAAAAGAAGCCCCTAGGAATATAGAGAAACTAAGGCACAGAGTTTAAAGGCCACCTACCACGGAATATAATTATAGTAAGGCTCCAAGTGGAATATCAAGCTACTTATTTTGTCTATAATTAGAACATGCGATCTTTTTTCCAAGGGTAGGCACTAGTCTGTTATGAAGTACAGTTGTGAATGTCATGGTGTCCAAGCTCCCCCTTGCCCCTGTCCATTTTATTGACAAATACCGACACATGCCTCAATTGTAAATCAGCCTGTATCATCTGTTTGCATGCAAACTCACTGCTCGCTCTAAAGTTCTGACTTCTCAATTGCTTTTCTTTGGCACTCTCTTGGTCTCTTCTTTTTCAGGTGTATCCAGTCCTGGTTCACTGGAATTCAGAGAGCGCTGGCCTGTTGGCTCCCCTGAGGAGAGATGCCAAGGCTGGCTGCTCCTAACGTGCACGTGCAAAGGGCAGCTAGTCTTGGGCTCCCTGATCAGGTCATAGGAAGCCACACTGACAACTCAGCTCTATGGGCACCTGGGGGAAGCAGCAAGGCAAAACTAGGGCTAGATCAGTGGCTGGGCACCCTTAGCAGAAAGAGGCCAAGAGGTGCTTCCTGGCAACTGCTTCTTGGTCCTGCCAACTATCCCTGCAGTGAAAATACTGACCCCTAGAAGTACACCCATATGTATGTAGACTGAAGGCAAGGAAGGAAAGGTGGGCATAATTAAATCATAGCTCCCAGCTATGTCGGCTTATGCTGCATAGGGCACTTCAGGGTTAGGGGTGGGTAGGGAAAAAAAGTATTGTATTTCCTCCCTGAGCAGTGTGAGGTCAGAAAAGTCCTACATGAAGATTTAAAATATGTCAATCTGTGTCTGAGTTCTCTCGCAATGCTTCAAATTGACATAGCTCTGTAGAAATAATATATGGGATAATAATGAAAATTGAATAGAATAGCTCCTCTTACTAAGGAACCCAGGATTCAAGCCTTAGCTTTCTGTTATTCAAAAGACTAAAAGCTCTAAGCTAGGAACTCTCTAAAGACAAGAGGAAATAGTTGGATGAAATCAGTAATAAGAGCCCTGAATGGTTGAGGATGAGGAAAAGGATGAGGCAGAGTCTGTTTCTACATCAAACCTGAACATCTGGTCAATTTGGTGGGGGAAAAATCAATCAGACCAGTTGTCTGATGACATGTAGTGGAAACAAACAAACTGATTGACTTTTTTTTTTTTTAACGTTCTAACATTTGCACTGGTGTCAAGTAGCCTCGATCCAGGTGCTAATGATCTGAAAGAGTAATTGGAAAGAAACAAGCAAAAAGGGAAAAGAAGGGTAAACAACCAGTAGAATTATTTAAGAAAGCTGGATGGAGAGAGACATGATTGTACAGGAAGCTCAATAATGAAGAGAGGAAAAATAAGGAAGAGTCAAAGGACAGTGTATTAGAGGAGAAGAAAAAGTAATGGAAAGAAATGGTGAGATGAAGTTCCTGTCAGGGTCGTTGTGTCAGGGAGCTGAAAAGCACTGAAAATGAGAACAAGGGAGGGCAAGGAGAGGAAAGCAAACAGGGGAAAAGACAGATGTATGGAAGGAAAAAGTAAAAATTAAAAGATAGGTAATCAAATGAGAGAAAAATGAAAAAAAATCAAAGTAAAAAATACCTAGGATTATTAAATGAGATCACAACCCAATAAGCACATTCTTTTTATGAATCAAAAAAATTACACATAACAATGACTCTCAAACAGTGGGGGGAAATGATACAAAAGCATTTTTATTTGTCCTTGGGAAAAAAAAACTACTAGTGAGTCTGTATGTGGCGATGTATGATATACATAGTCTAATATTGACAACAGTAACGTGGATAATAATTCTTGTGAATATACTTAGTTTAAGCTTTCAAATGCCAAATCACAGTGAAAAGAAACTATTTTAGATGGATTTTTAAAATTTTAGAGTTGATGACAGAACATTCCATCATTTTAGGAGCTGTTACACCTAAGTAAAAAATCTCCAAATGAAAAGTCCACTATAAAGTTAAATTCACAAACTTTCGGGTCTAAACCCAGTGCCTACTTTTAAGTACATAAAATTAGCAAACAAAAATGAATATTTTTAAATATTAAATTTTAAAATATAGTAGTAGTCAAATTAAATTTTAAAATATAGTGTAGTCAAATCAACAAGCTTTTGTTTGTTTTTACTCAATTTTATTTTTTTCAGGTCTGTAACAAATATGTGTAGTAAACCAAAACAAATTCCTGCAAAGGCCATATCCAAAAAAAGTCTCCATCTGTACTCTCTCTGAGTCCATCCCCTTTCTATCAGGAGAGGAGAAGACTGTCTCATCAAGCATCCTCTGGAATTAGGGCTGGTCATTATGAATTGTGGTTGATTATTGTTCAAAAAACATTCCTAGCTCTCAAGGAGCTCACAGTCTAATTAAGTCATTGATAGTATTTCTTTTCATGGCAAAAAGCTAAAAAGTTGGATCAAGCAAGTTCGGCACAAATATCAGAAGTTCTCATGTGTGAATGTAAACTCTTATCTTTTAAAAATGTATTGCTTTGGAGAATCCAGGAACTTGTTTCTTTTTGACTATCCATGTTTATTACAGGAGTTTTGGTTTTTCTTGCTTTCTCAATTGGGGGGATGAGATAGGAGGGTAAGAAAAAGGATTTTTGTTAGAAAAAAAAAATAAAATTTAATTTGTTTAAAAAAGTATTCCTTCCGGGGAGAAAAATGAGCAGTGCAAAAACCAGGGAAATGTTTAATCTTAGTCTTACAGTGACATCTAGTGTTCAACAACTATGAATGGAAAAAGTCTCTTTTTACCTAAAAACTGTGTGTAGAAATGGATTTGCTTCACAAGGAGAAGGGGAAAACACATCCCAATGACATAAATTCTCTGACCTTTGTGTAAATCTGAGGAAGGTTTCCTTGACTATAGTCATGCCAGCCTGAATTATTTCTATGGATCATTTTGTTGTGTTTGTTTTTTAGATGCCACACATTCATATCACTTTCAACTTTATATCCATCATCATCTATTTGTCTCATTTCAATGGAAAATTCTACAAGGTCAGTTATTGTATTCTTGTCTTATTCATATTTTCTACACGTATAGCAAGAATGTAGTAGAGTGGGAGTTCAAATGATGGAATTTGGCTCTTAGGAGAGAAAACACTCCCCTATTTTAACACCTCTCCAGCCTGTAAGTATGCAAGTCTGAGTGTTAATAATCTTACCCTGTCACTCAAAGTCCACAATTTACAATAACCTACTTCTCCAACTATGCCCACATGCAAATCTACTGTCCTAGGCAAGCTCACCATTCACACTAAATCCTTTTAGAGTAACTTCACTTACTATATCTGCCCATTTTCAATTACCTCTGCCCCCCCTTTCTATTTATCTTAGCCCTCATTTTCCTTAAAGAGCCAAGTGAGTCCCACCGTGCCCCTGACTACACACTGGTATCTGCCATTTTACTGAGCTCTCTTAGACTAAAGGGACTGTCTTTTGCCTTCCTTTGTATACCAATTGTTGAATTTAATTCCTGGCACTGATTAATTTGCCCAAACTGTTTAGCCCTTACTGTTTATACCTCTTATTTGTCACTAGTGTCTTACATTGTTTTGTTATTTTTCTTCTTACATATATATTCTATCATCCCACCTCTGACATAAACTACCTGTGTGACCTTGGGCAAAAAGGGCACACAAGTAACAAAAGCTGTTTCCTCATCTCTAAAATGAAGCGGTTGTACCAGAGAACCCCTGAGATCTTTTCTGGTTCTTGATCTATGCTGCACAGACAGATTCTAAGCTTTTCAAAGGTAGAAACTACATATTATTACAGCACCTGATCTAATCCAGGGTTGTTATAAGGATAACCTGAGATAATATTTGCAACATACCCTGCAAAATATTAAAGCATTATAGAAATGCTAGCTGTTGCCATTATTATAATTTAAATATTATTAGTATTGTTAAAATTATTAGAATGAAAGACCATGCTCTGTACATAGGAGGAGATCAATATTGACTGAAGATAATTTAGATTAGAAGATGAAGAATGAATGAGAGTTCTTACCTAGAACATTCTCTGAATTCCTAAAGCTCTACAGGGAACTAATCTAATATAAGGAACACAGCTCTAGAAGTCATTTTTTTTGTTATTTTCTGTATAAAACAATTTCTTACTGAATCATGTTGGTTAGTCTTACACTGGGGGGTTTAAGTGCCAAAGTGACATGATAGTTTATGAGACTAACAATGGCATTAAAAAAATTAAAACTGGTTGACTGGGAGTAGGGGCAGGAGAAGTCTTTGAATCAGATATCTCTGATAAGGGTATTCTATCTAAGATATATGGGCAACTAGCAGAACTTTGAGACCAAAAGCCATTTCCCAGAAGATAAGTGGTCAAAAGATAAGAACAAATATTTCTCAAGAGAAAAATTGCAAATAATTAATAATCATATGAAACAGTGCTTTGAATCACTGATGCTAGAAGAAATGCAAATCAAAATAGATCCAAATTTCACCTCACACCCTGCAAATTGACAAAGTGACAAAAGATGTAAATAGTAAGTGTTGGAGTGGTTGTAGAAAGACTAATGCACTGCTGTCAGAGCTGTACATTGGTCCAACCATACTGGGAAATATTTTGGAATTATACAAAGTACCTCAAATATCCATACCCTGGAACCTAGAGATTCCATTACTAGGTATACTACCAAGAAAGTAAACAAGAAAAAGAAAGACCTCAAAGGCACTAAAATATTTCAGTAGCACTTCCTGTGGTAGCAAAAACTGGATACAAAGAAGATACTTTGGAATAATGGCTAAACAAATTGAGGTCCATGACAATAGGATCAGAAATTTTGAAATGGAGGGGGCATTGGAGGTCATCTAGTCTAATCCCACTTAGGTTACAGATGAGTTAAATGACTTTCTCAAGGTCACACAAGAAGTAAATGATCCAGGATTATAGCTGTCTGACTCTAAAATTCTTCCTACTGTACATGTTTGGATGTTTTCAATGGAATGGGATATTAATGTAACAAAAGTTGAACATGATGAATACAAAGAAATGTAGAAAATTTTATACCAACTAAGGAAAAGAGAAATAAGAACACTCACTCTCACCTCTAAATCCAATCTATTGTCAGAGTTCTTCAGTTTTGCCTTTGTGACTTCTCTCATATATGCTCTCTTCTCTCCTCTCAACCTGCCATTCCCCTGGGGCATCACTTCATGCCTAGACTATTGCAGTAGCCAGCTGGCTGGTCTCCAATACACCCTTCACTCAAACTATGAAAGTGGTTTTCCTAAAGCAAAGATTTGACCATGTCACTCCCCTATGTAATAAAAATCTAATGGCTAAGGTTATAAAGGGCTTTGAACCTGAACAGAGAATTTTGTATTTGATCTTGGAGATGATAGGAAACCACTGGAGTTTACTGAATAGGAGGGATATATGGTTAGACCTGTACCTTGGGAAGATCGCTTTGACAGATTAGAGGAAAATGAACTGGGATAAGGAGGGACTTGAGGCAGGCAGACCAACAAACTGGTTATTGCAGTAGTCCAGGCATGAGATACACAAGGACTGAACCAGAGTGGTGGCCAGTTAAGAGGAGAGAAGGAGTCATATGTAAAAGGTAAATTTGATAAACCTAAACAACTGATTGGAAATTGGGTTGGGCAGTAAGGAGGTTGCAAGCTTTGGACGTTGAGAGGATGGTGGTGTCCTCAGTAATAATAGGGCAAAGGAGGGAAGGTTTGGGAATTAATGTTAATGAGTTCGCTTTTGGACATGTTGCGTTTCAGTTGTCCATAGGACTTCCTGTTTGAGATGTTTTAGTGGACAGTTGTAGATGAGAGACTGGAGATCAGTAGAGATATAAATTAGGGTTAGATAAGTATATTTGAGAATCATCAGCATAAAGATAATGGAATCCATGAACTTATGGCACCAAGGAAAATAGTATAGCAGGAGAAGAAAAAGGGCCCAAGACAGAGTCCTGTGGGACATCTAAAGTTGGCAGACATGACCAGGATAAAGACTCAGCAAAGGAGACCGAGGAGAAGCAGTCAGAGAGGTAAGAGGAGAACTAGGAAATAACAATTTACTGAAAACCTAATGAGAAGAGAACATCCAAGAGAACAGAACAATGAACAGTGTATTGACTATGTAGAAAGAACAAAGAAAATGAGGATTGAGAAAAGGCCATTGGATATGACAATTAAGAGATCGTTAGTGATGACATTTATAACCCTAAGATGTCCATTCTAGTACAAGTAGTGTGCTCGTTTCTGTTGATAGCAAGTAGATGGCCTTTTCTCAGCTCTAGAGTATCGGATTCCATTTGAGTACCTGAACACAGCAAGAAGATGAATCTGTTCTTTTATTAACTTTGTATTAAAGTTTTCAATCATTTGCATATTCTCCTGCTTACTAATAAAATGTAAAACCATCACTGATTGGACATACATCAATAAAAATAAGTTTATACATTTTAATATGATTTAAACATCATGTTTAAATTTGCAGTAGTCAACAAGAGGAAATACTGGTATCCATAAATTTAAAGAAAGTATGATAGAAAATAAACTCTAGTAGCCTAGATTAATTTATTCCCTGCCAGATTTCATGATTAATGACTTTGAAAAAAAGGCAATGGTGAAAATGACAATTACTGACCCATATTTCCACTTCTCCATCGGTACAAAATACATAATGAAAATAATCTACACACACACATACTAGGCATCCTTGATAAAGGCATGAGAATAGAATAAGCAGTTTTTACAACTAATATTCTGCAACAAACCACTTTAATACAAATTTCACTCATTGTCTGTTAACCTTAAAATAAGAATGCACATGGCATGGTGTACAGTGAGGAAGATCTGGGTTCAGATCCTACCTCTACCACATAGTGATTATGTGATGACAAGGAAATCATTCAATCTTTCAGTGCCCGCCAACAGGATCTCTCTGAAAGCTCAAAATTACAGAAAATGTATTTTTAAAAATCTTTTGTTTAAATAAAGCATTGTCTTGAAGGCTTATCTCCAAAGGTGTGTTTCCTCTGCATATGTTCAAAATCATACAAAATTCCACAATCAATCAAAAAAATATTTTTACCACATCCCAAGAATTGGGGTAAATTCTAGAGATACAAAGAAAGATAAAAATAGCCTCTGCCCCCCAGGTCAATAAATTCTAATGGAATGAACAACATACAAAAAAATGGATTGATATGATATGACATGATATGATATAGAGAAAATAGATAGAAATTTCATTCAGGAAGGGACTGCAAACTGGAAGGGACCAAAAGAAAGCTTTCTGCAGAAGGTGAGATTTGGGCTAAGACTTGAAGGACACTAAGTAGCAGAGATGAGGTAGGAAAGTAGTCCAGGAAAGGAGTTGGGAAATAGAGTGGCATATTTGAGGAACAGAAAGTTGGTCAGCATAACCTAACTGGAGAGTATGTGAAGAGTAAAGTGTTAGACAAAAGTAGAAGACAGGACCAGGTTATGAAGAATTTTAAATATCAAATGAAAAAATTTTGGAGGTAATTTGGAGTCAATAGAGTTTATTGAGTTGGGGAGGGGTGACACAGGTGGATCTCACTTTAGGAAAATCAGTTTGGCAGGTGGTGAAGATTGGATTGTAGTGGGGACAGATTTGAGGTAAAGAGGCTAATACAAAGTCTGTGGCATCACCCAAGTAATAAGAGGGTGATGAGGGCCTAAGGGGATATTAACTGAGAGAACAGAAAGAAGACTCCTTGAAAGAGATAACAAACTCAGACTTTCTTTCATGAGCCTACAATTATTAATATCAAGCAAAACAGGATTGCCATCCTCATGAAGGATGTCCAGTTTAACGTCCAAATAAATGAGGATCATGAATCCTGTGGACCATCGGCTCCTCCCAACTCTCTTGTTTTCAAATGACATTGTGCTGATTGCTTATTGCTGAGCCTTCTAAATGAGTACACAATTGTTCAAAAAAGTCTTATCTTACCATCCACACAGAAAGAATAAGAAGGATGAAATGCCTAGCATCCAAAGTATTCATATACATCTGTTTGGGAAAATGGCAATATACAATCACCTGGACCCAGAACAAAAAAGGAGGAGAATAGTCCAAATTGCATTTGAGAATATGTATAGTGCTTTTAATGATTCCAAGTTTATCTCTACAACAAAAGTCTATCTTATTAATAACAAAATGCTATTCATTCCTTTCAGTCATGTCCAAATTTTTGTGATCCCATTTGAGGTTTCCTTAGCAAAGATAATGGGGTGTCTTGTCATTCCTTTCTCCAGCTCATTTTACAGATAAGGAAATTGAAGAGGGAAACAGGGTTAAGTGACTTGCCCAGGGTCACACAGCTAATAAGTATCTGAGGCCAGACTTAAACTTAGATCTTTCTTACTCCAGCCCTGGTATTCTATCCACTGTATTATGTAGCTGCCCTAACATCAAAATGATTCCACAAGTATGCTAGTCATAGAATATAACAGTCTCTGAAAATTTCAAATTGTAAATCACCCAATGGCAATGGAGAACTGTTTGGCAGTCATCACTGAAACAAGTACCCACATCAAAGAGATAATGGAGCTTTCCTGATATGTGAAACTTTAAAGGATCCCCATTTTCTCAAAGAACTATTCCCTAAAGAAAAAAATAATACTTTTCTCTCCAACTAACATATATATATATAATACATAAGGCCATATATTTAGAACAAAAAGGATATCAAAGATCATATTAGTAATTATGTCCAAGTATCAGTATTCACATCATGGGAAAAACAACGAATTCATTTCTGCTCATATATAACTATAGTAAAAGATAATCATTTGTTATTAAAATTAAAACCTGTGCCTTTCTTACAGGGATGAGGGAATTAAAATGTTGACCAAACCTAAGTCCTGAAGGCAAGCCCCATATGCATAAAATTCAAGCTTACTTGTGAAATTGTGAGCTCATTATCACTCACTTGTAGACCTGAATGGCAAGATATGCAAAAGCTTAGTTACAACATAAGTGAAATAGTTATACTTCATCTATATTTCTGAAATACTGGTTCTAATTGATGTAGAATAATTTGCAGAGCCTACTGTGTCAGTAACTGTCCTACATGAAGTGTAAACATTCTGCTCACACCTTTAAACACCAAAAGTTGCCCAATGGATTCTCAACCGATTAGATCGATTTTTTGCTCTTTATTTTCTCCTCACTGAGTTCAATGTGTTTATATTGAAAACAACATTGTCAAACCTAGTCCAACCATAAGAAAAATTATTTTTAAAAATACAATATTGTGTGTGACTGTATCTTTAAGTAAAGTTGTCCTTCAGTGGGCTGTGAACATCTCTTATTAAATAGTACCAACATCACAGCAATAGATGGGTTAATTTCCCAAGAAGAATCTCAATATCCATCATGCTGCCACATTTGGCCTTGCTGTGCTGTATGACAAACCTGCTGCAGTTCAATATCCAAAATCTCAGCTAGTTTGTATTGTGTAGACCTTGGATAGACAGTAGTAAGACAAGCACTGAATTCGTGTCATTTCATTTCCTCTACTACCGGCCCTGACAGATATGGGTCCCCAAACTAAGAGATAACTCTCAGCAAAGCAGGAATGATAATGTTCTGAATCTCTTTAATCTGATAGGATTTATTTTTCTTCACACAGGACTTTTATGATGATAGAGGAACAAAATTACCCTAAGACATTCAGGCCTAACTCCTAAAAATGAGGTATGGCTTTAAAAGTAGCATCATAACATTAGGTCATGTTTTTTCACTTCTTAGGAATGAAAATGACTCTGTTTTCCAAATGTCGACATTAAGGAGCTACACAGAGGGCACCTTCCCCATCCTGGGCACCCAGCACATCACAATATAAGAAATTTATTGTATTCAGCATATAATGTGACACTCAGCTGTTTGCATTTTTAGAATTTTGTGCAGAACTGTTTTCTTCTATTTCACACTAATGCATTTTCCAAGCTTAACTTTTTTTTGCTTTTTTTAGTAGTTGTTTGAACCTAAGAAGCAAAGAAAAACTAGTGTTGCAAAAAGGATTCAAACTACTGATGAGGCACAATGAAAAGAAAAAAAAATACATAAATAGGGTGGAACTGCTTCCAGAATGCATTTGTCCAGTACACACTGGGTTGTCCACCCTTCTTTAGGATAGAGCATGAAGGAATAGTAGTGACAGCTAGCCATTAAACCTGTCCCCTGACAAAAACATAGCCCCTTGGTGATGTCATGTATAGGACATCATCAGCCCCCCAGAGTCTGACCCCAAGTAGTTGTGTCTCAGGAACTAATATTCCAGAATTTTGTCCATCAGTCAGGCTGAGGAAACAATAACTAACCCTTCCTTATTTTTCAATTCGCTATGAATACAAAAGGGGAAGTTTTATTTCTCCAAATGTCCCCTAGACATGACGGAGAAAAAAGCATTAATAAAAAGAACTAATAAATTTCATTATATTCTCCCTGCCCTTCTCCCCGTTTCTCCCTCCCTCACCCCCTTCCCAATCCTTTCTCCTTTTCCCTTCCATCTCCTCTCTTCTCCTTCTCTCCCCTCTTCTCTTCCCTTCCCCAACCACACTCAATTTTTCTTTCTTTTAATAATGCTTAATGTTTTGCTTTGTTTTCTTTTTATTCTTTTTTTTTAAAAAGCAATCGGGGTTAAGTAACTTGCTCAAGGTTACATGGCCAGTTATTTCTGGGTGTGGTGCTAAGTATCTGAGCCCGTATTTGATCCAGGTCATCCCGACACTCGAGCCAGTGCTCTTACTCACTGTGCCACCTGGCCGCCCCTTCTTTTTTTTCTCTTTTTGGAGGGAGGAAGGTAGGGTAATTGGGGCTAAGTGACTTGCCCAAGGTCACACAGCTAGTTTGTTGTTTTGCTTTGTTTTCCTGTTCGTGGGTCAACCTCCTAGTGATGAGCACCTGAGCTAGCCTGGTTCTGAAACAGCAGAAAGTCATTATGTTCATGAAGCTAAGGCTCTGTAAGTCTCTACCAAAATGGGAAGATTTTGAGTATGGTACTGGCAATGAATTTTATCTATTTTCTAAAAATCAGCCAAGCTAAGTATGGGAAAGTTTATCACCAGGATATTATCTCGTAAGTAATGAAACATTTATCCAACTATCAAGAATCAGATTATATGTATGTGTGTGTGCATGTGTGTGTGTCCCTAGCCCAGTACCTAGAACTTGTACATGCTTCATAATGCTAATTGATTGACTACAATATTAAATATTATTGGAGGAAAAATTACAAGGAAAATAAGCAACTTAGAATACAAAGTAGTAAACCTTACCTAAGAAATGAATTCCCTAAAAATAATATTATTATTATATTAAAAAATACAATATTAAAGAAAAGTTTCAGGAATCTAAGGTGAAAAAGCCACCAGTTTTTCAAATATGTGAAAGCTATGAAATTCTGCTAGGATTCTGGCTCCATCAGGACACTTCCAAGCCATCCCTGTGACATGCAGCTGTATGCCTAACCTCCAATTCCATTTCTGAGAATGGTAATCAAGTAAATGCTACCATTCCAAGAAAAGGCATCAGTCATTTGCCCTGTGGCTACAATGAATATTCTCTCTGACTTTCAATCCAAAACATCCCTCTCTAGCCACCTCTCCTTAATATGTAATGTTTTCCCTTATTATGATATAAGTTCCTTGAGGGCAGGGACCATCTTCCTTGCTTATATTTGGATCCCCAAGACTTAGTACAGTGCCTGGAACATAGTAGGTGCTTAATAAATGCTTTTTCATTCTTTCATTCTATGAGTTTTTTTCCTGTGTTTGGCCTCTATTGGGAAAAGCACTAGAATGGACATCAGAATACCTAGCCATTGCCAAATCTATCATTTTTTTAAATTCTGAAATAAAAAACAACAAAAAGAGGTATTTCCACTACATTTTCTAAATTTCTACACTAAGCTGTACTTGTGTTCATTCCATCCTCCTTTGTCCATATCAGATAAAGCCGAGGTTTCTTAGATGCCCATTCCCCATGCTCTTTCTTCCATGTTTTCACATTCCTTCCCTCCTACCACTCCATTATAAGAAAAGGCAAATTCCAACCCTTCTTTCTCCTTTCTATACTAATGTATCCCTCTTTCTATCCCCCTTCTCGTTTTCCTTTTCAAATCCTCCAAACTGAACCAATCAACTCCAAGTATGCTGTTTTTCTTAATTAACTCTCTCAATATTCTTTGAAGACACTAAGGTTCTAAAGGGACCCTTCTCTATTTTCCCCTATTTAGAATGTTAGCATCATATAGATCCTTCCAAATTCTCAAATAAATTTACTTTTTCTAGATTTCTCTGGACTCTTGTATTTGTATTGTAAAATTCCTATCCAACTCTGGCCTTTTCATCAGAAATGTTTGAGTGTCCTCTATTTCATTAAAATACTGTTATTCCCTTTGTATGATAATACTCAGCTTCCCAGGATGTTATTCTTGCTTGAAAGCCTATCTATTTTGCCTTTTGGAATGTTGGATTCCAAGATCTCTTCTGGTTTTTAGTAGAAGCTGCCAGATCTTGTGTGACCCTTATTGTGGTACCTTGGTACTTGAACTGTTTGCAGTATTTTTGGTGGGAGAATCCTAGATTTTGATTATGACATTCTTAGAGGAAAGGGGTACTTTAAAAGTTCATTTCAGAAATAGTAACAAAATTCATCCGGAAGAATAAACGGTCCAGAATATCAAGGGAATTAATGAAAAAAAATGCTAGGGAAGGTGGACTAGCTTTACCAGATTTCAATCTGTACTATAAAGCAGCAGTCATCAAAACTACTTGGTACTGGCTTAGGAATAGAGGAGTGGATCAATGGAATAGATTAGGCACACGAGATTCAGAAGTCAACGACTACAGTAATGTATTGTTTGATAAACCCCCAGACCCTGGTTTTTGGGATAAAAACTCACTATTTGACAAAAACTGCTGGGAAAACTGGAATATAGTATGGCAGAAACTGGGCATAGACCACATTATCTAACACCATATACCAAAATCAAGTCTAAATGGGTTCATGATCTAGGTATAAAGGTTGATACTGTAAGCAGTCTGCTAAAACAAGGAATAGTTTACCTATCAGACTTGTGGAGAGGGAATGACTTTATGACAAAACAGGAATTAGAGAACATTATAAAATGTAAAATGGATAATTTTGACTACATGAAATTGAAAAGTTTCTGTACAAATAAAGCCAATGTAACCAAGATTAAGAGGGAGGTGGGAAATTGGGAAAGAATCTTTACAACCTATGTCTCTGACAAAGGACTCATCTCTAAAATATACAGAGAACTGAGTCAAATTTATAAGAATACAAGTCATTCCCCAATTGATAAATGGTCAAAGGATATGAACAGGCAGTTTTCAGAGAAAGAAATTAAAGCTATCTATAAGCACATGAAGAAATGCTCTAATTCACTATTGATTAGAGAAATGCAAATCGAAACAACTCTGAGGTACCACATCTCACCAGTCAGATTGGCTAAGATGACAAAACAGGAAAATGACAAATGCTGGAGAGGATGTGGGCAAACTGGAACACTAATGCATTGTTGGTGGAGCTGTGAACTGATCCAGCCTTTCTGGAGAGCAATCTGGAACTATGCCCAAAGGGCTATAAATACTTTCATACCCTTTGATCCAGCAATACCACTCCTAGGGTTATATCCCAAAGAGATCATAGAAATGGGAGAAAGACCCATATGTACAAAAATGTTTATAGCAGCTCTTTTTGTTGTGGCAAAGAATTGGAAATTAAGGGGGTGTCCATCAATTGGGGAATGGCTGAACAAGTTGTGGTATATGCATGTTATGGAATATTATTGCGCTATAAGAAATGGGGAGCAGGCGGTCTTCATATTTACCTGAAGAGGCTTAAAAGAACTGATGCTGAGTGAGAAGAGTAGAACCAGGAGGAATTTGTACACAATTACGGACACAACATATGTGTGATGACCAACTTTGATAGACTGGACTCTTCTCAACAATGCAGGGATATAAGTCAATCCCAAAAGACGCATGATGGAGAGAAAAACGTGCATCCAGAGAAAGAACTAGAAAGAACTAAATTTATATCCAGGTGGAAGCAAAATACCTGATCTTTTTTGTTCTCTTATTTGATCTTATGTCCTCTATACCATTTTTCATCCCAGCTGGTACAATCCATCCTTAGAACCTGACCATTGTATAATGTGAAAGTATCTACAGATCCTATACTTGATTATAAGATGCCATGGGGGGGAGGGGAGGGAGGGGAACAAAATGTGAAATTCAAGGAATTGTGGAATTGAATCCTGTAAATTAAAAGGAAACAAACAAAAAAAAGTTCATTTCAGAATGTGATTCTAGATTCTCTCTAACTGTAATTTGCCTTCTCATCCTAATAGATCTGCCTTGTTTTCATTAACAATTGCTTGAAATATAGGGTCAAAGCTTTTTTTTAACTCATGGGTTTCAGGCAGGTCTTAAATTCTCCCTTATCCTTCAAGGTCAATTGT
The DNA here is from genome assembly GCF_028583685.1 of Petaurus breviceps papuanus. Classification (NCBI taxonomy): domain Eukaryota; kingdom Metazoa; phylum Chordata; class Mammalia; order Diprotodontia; family Petauridae; genus Petaurus; species Petaurus breviceps. Next base: position 45,318,264 of record NW_027185764.1, on the reverse strand, counting down.
TTTTGATATTAGCTATCTGAGGGTTACTTTCAGGTTTTTTTTTATTTTGTTCTAAAATTTCTTGCTGTCTCATGGAATCATTGATTTCTATTCTATTCTTATTTTTAGGGAATTCATTTCTTAGGTAAGGTTTACTACTTTATATTCTAAGTTGCTTATTTTCCTTGTAATTCTTCCTCCAGATATTTTGTTTTCATTTTTAACTTTTGGTTCATTTCCTCTGGTGATCCATGCAGTCCTTATGGAAAATCCATTTTTCCATTTGAGTTTCTGCTTGTAATTTAAGTTATTCCTTTCATTTATTCTTCTCTCCAGTTTTGATTCCTAATTTGAGACTTTGTGTCAGGTCCAGTATCCATCCTCTGCTGTGTTTTGGGGTAAGGTGCTCGGCCCTGCTTGATTTCACCCCTGGGTTCTTACAGTGAACTCTACTTTCTAGGGTTCTTTGTGGGGGGGGGGGCTCACATTACATCTTTAAGACCTTTCTGGCATCTTAGAGACCTAGGCTTGGTTGGTACCACTCTGATTGCTACCTAGGTGCTATTCCCTGGAATTTTTAGATTCTACTGGGGCTTTCTTGGGGAGCTACCCATGCTTGCCACCTCTAGACACAGAGTCTTCCAAGTACCAATGCCGCCTCTCTGCTCTCACTTGTGCTTTCCTGGAAGCATCTTCTATCCTACTTCTTTTGGGCTTTTGCCTGATTTTTTACACATTTGGGGGCGGTAAATATCACTTAAACTATAGCTTCTTATTGGGGAAAGAGGTAGGGAATAAGCATTTATATAGTATAGTACCTACTATATGCCAGGCAGTGTACTAAACACTTTTATAAATATCTCATTTCATCTCATTTGGATCTTATCATTGGATTTCTTAATCATTAGTTGGTCTCGTACAATCTTCAGGGTTTTGCTAGAGTAGCCATGTAGAAGCTCTGCTTCCTATTTAAGCACCATCTTGATAGAAAGGCTACAGCTATGAACTAGCCATATGACCTTCAACAAGTCACTTAAGGCTCTCTAGGTTTCAATTTCCTCATCTGTAACATTAGAGTTAGATTAATTGATCTCTACAGTACCTTCTTAAGGTAGCTAGGTGGCACAATGGATAGGGAGTCAGGCCTAAAGTCAGAAGACTCATCTTCCTGAGTTCAAATCTGGCCTCAGATACTTACTAGTTATGTGACCCTGTGCAAGTCACTTAACCCTGTTTGCCTCAGTTTCCTCATCTGTAAAATGAGGTGGAGCAGGAAAAGACAAACCACTTCAGTATCTTTGCCAAGAAAACACCCAATGGGGTCACAAAAGGTTGAACACGACTGATATGACTCAACAACCACAGACCCTTCTTAAGATTCTATGACTTCATGGCATTGGTCTTCTATTGTAGCATTCGAGTCATGTACTGGTGTTGGCTCAGAATCCCTTTTGACTTTTGCAACATTTTAACCATCTTGTGCCTTTATTTGTTTTTTTGTACCATAACCATATTTCTTTCCCTATTTCTTACTGTGCAATTATATTGATAGAGTATGGAGAGGGAGAGAGAGAGAGTGACCACCAATTTCCCCCACAAATTGAAACTAGTAAATGTTTACACATTTAAAGGATCAAACAGAGTATGAATGCAATCTTTGGTGAGGTCTTTATATCCAAGAAAGTATACAAACTCTAAGGGTTTCATACTAATGTCAGAAGTTAATAAGAATAAAACAAATAACAAAATTATATATTCCCTCTTCCAGTCAAGAGCATAGAGTTATTAACTTAATAAAAATGCAGAAGTGGTTTCTTATGAAAAATCTATATGCTGACAAAAAAAATCTAGCCGCAAAGATCAGAAACATTTATCAGAGGGGCTCATGTTCCTGATAAATATTTAAGTGTGTGAGGCAAAACCATTGAGAACAGTAAATACTTTATAGCAGGCACTTTGTCAAAACTATAAGTGGCTCTGCCTTAGAATTTTACATCATCCCTGAATTTACAGTCATTTGATAAGTGGCATAGGACAAGAATTACTTCTTTCTAAATCTAAACCAGGTAATAAATCTACCATCAGGATTCTTCTTATTGTCTGTTATCGTCTGATGACAATACCTTTTACCTTCATTGTCTTGGCAGAAATATGACATGTAAAATTGTAATGTCACATCACTCACTGTGATTTAACACTATCCAGCCCATACCATTTTAATCAATCAAAATTGTCGCTTTTTAGTATAATGATTTTGTGGTGAATTCCCAGTGTTTAATATAATAGATAGTCTTATCTCTGGTTGATTTACTGTTTCGTTCCAAAGTCTAACAACTCAGAAGGCCATTCTTACTCTTGGACATCTTTGAAATTAGCAAACAAGAATCATTTGAGGTGCTAAAAATGCTAATTTCCACTACACAGGGGAAACCACAAAAAATATTTAAAGTGATAATAGTTAAAGCCACTTGTAAGAACACAAGCCAGTTCTATGAAATAAAGACTTAGGAGCACCTGTAGTTCTTCCTCTGTGCATTCACAAGTGGCCATGACATCTTAGACCCTCTTACAAGGACTGCTGGGTATGTGAGCTTGCTTTTAAAATCACCGATCAAAATAGCAGATGTTCCACATAAAGAAATTCTGACTTTGTTCAAATAAATAAATAAATATGCATACTTTACAATCATACAACCATGAAAAAAAATCTTTCATTTATTAGACATTTTTAAGAGACGACCTGGAATTTCCTAACATTCTTCAAAATTATGAGGGGCTTGGATTAAGAGATCCAAGATAAATCCCAGTTTCGTTATCATCACCCATAATCACTACAATAAACCATCAGGGAACAGAGCAGACAACAAAACTTTATTACTTGGGATTCTTTTTGTGGGATATTAAAAAGCCTGTGATTATTCATGCTGGAAACTGTAATCTTACATCAGCAGATACTGGAGCAAAATATGTTAGTATGAGCAAATGGTGTATTCTCAGTTCAGAATAGTATGACTTGCTTAATTAAGGCTCAATACATTTTGAATGAGAGAAGAACAACTATTTTTGCTGTACTATAAACCAATAAAGGCAAAGATGGCTAAATATATATATATGTATATTTACATATATATATGTCATTGGTAAAGTGATTTAAATAACCGCTTGAAATAATTAAATATAGTAAATAATTCATTATCACTTGAGGTAATTAAAAATAAATGTTTTGGTTTCTGGAAGAAATAACTTCAAAGTAGTTTGCCAAAACATAAATATCAAATATAATTATGAAATGTTAACCCCCATTGCTAACATCCGAGTTGATATAGTTCACTGTTACCAGTGTAAGGCCTCACTAATACTGCTGCTATTTCAAGAAGCTGCCTCAATACTCGATCAGCTATCTCTCCCCATCTCTGCTTCTGCCAGTGTTATCCTAGGCCAGCCACTTGGAAGATTACCTGACTTTGTGATTCAAGTACATTTGCCATGGGGCCTAAATTTCTGATCTCAACAGTCTCCACTGGATGAAAAATGGGAAAAAAAATGAAAGAATCATGGAAGAATGCTGGTAGAGAATAGGGCAATGCCACAGGATGAGAAATTGGCATGCAGAAAGATCTGGGGCTAAGACTGACAAAGATAAGACAAATTGTTTGCCTAATGGCCAAAGGTTTACAAGCAAAAAGGAGAAGTTTTCACCTTGAGATTAAAAACCCTCTATTCCCTGAACAATGAGTATTTATTAATCACCTGCTATATTCTAGGCATTATTTTAAGTGATGAGGATATGAAAAAAGGGACTTAGAGGAAGATTGCTAGAAGACAAAGAACCCTTACTTCTGCTAAAAAGTAGAGGTGAGCAGCTCAAACATACTGGTTAAAAGTCCACTACATACTAGAGGCTATGAAAAGCCCAGATCCCAACCAAAGAAATAAGGAAGATGACCTCTTTTTCCCCCAAAATTGATACTTGAATAAAGCGTGCAGAATATGCAAGCATAAAAATGATCAAAAATATGTGTTGTGCCAATAAGTATAAGTGACTAGAAAGCAAACAGAATGTACACCTGATGAAGAAAGCACTTATTAAGCACCTACTGTGTTCCACTTACTATGCTAAATGCTTTTACAAATAACTCTTAACAACTATGAAAGGGAGGTGGTATTAATATTCCCATTTCTTTCTGTAATAGTAATGGGAATTTGAAGATACTCCCTGCTTTAAAAATAAACTTTTCCCCTTAATAGGCTGAATGTAATCACATGGAGCCTGTGGTGGAAGGAGTTTGCTGAAGGGTAGAGCAGAGCCCACAGGAAGCTGGGAGTCAGAGCAAGCTAGACTGTTGGGAGGAGAGGATGCATCTGAAGGAGACAGATAAGCTTGTGAGTAAATATCGGTCTTGTGTTGTTTTGTGGGAAGGCTAAAGGATGTTGTGGTTCTCAGTGCTGTTGTGATTTATTAACTTCTCTGCTGCTATGATGGAATTGGCTTACTGGTTTTAGGATTTTGTTTTTTTGATGTCTGAATAAATGTTTTGCTTCTGTCTTATATATGGATAGTCTATTATATTTTGTGATCAAGCACAAGGTATATTTATAGGGACTGTTGGTACAGTGAATATTGCATTGGTGCTACATCCTCCCAAATGGCCATGGCATCTGTAACCCTCTTACAAAGACTACTGGGTACATGACTTTGCTTTTAAAACCACAGATCAAATAAATTTGGGAGGAAACTGAGGCAAACAGAATTTAAGTGACTTGCCTAGGGTCAGTTTCTTGGGTCAAATTTGAACTCAGATACTAATTTCAAGGCCATTACACTATTCACTGCACTACTTATTTGCCTCTAGATGAGAGAACAAAGAATAGAATCAAAATTGTATGATTTTGAATAAAGAAGGCTTCCTATAGAGAAAAGGAGAGGAAGGGCTTAGGAAAACTGAGGGTAGAGATTTAAAGTGGAATTCAAACAGATCAAGGACATGAATAAATTTGCTGTTCCACACAGGTCTGGGGAGTGGCAAGTATGCCAACATGGGAATGAGCAAGTTTTGTCATGAGGACCAGCCATGGGTACAGGATAACAAGGAAAAACCACAAAGAATCCATTGCCTTTATTTTAATGGAGAGTTCCTTCCTCTTTCCCTATCAACAATTCTGAGAACAAGAGTAAATAACAGCCAAGTTCACCTCCCCTTTGACTACCAGCCTTGAGAGATCACGTTGCCATGGAGATCCCAGAGTAGCAGCTCTATAGATAACACAAGTTCAGAAGAAACTGGTCACCCCACCAGACGGGGCAAACACCCACTCATGAGCCTGCAGGGGACTGACTACAGTAAACTGAGAGAGCTCTGCCAGTCTTGACCCTCAGTCATCTACATTAATGTGGGACTGGGACAGACTAATGCTAGCCTTCTCTTCTTGCTAACTAGCTCCTTCAGGCCCTGGGGATTTTGGCTTCAGTCACAGCTCTTGACCCCTCCTCCTTCAGCTTCATGGCCTGGATCCATTTTTGCACACTAATTCTGTCCACTTCTCCCAGGGACTTCCAGGCTGTTGCATTCTCCTGCTAAGCAGATTTGTTTCAATCAGCAGCAAGGAGCCCACCCAGCCATAGTTTATGATGGGATGTAGGTGACATAGGAAATATGTCAAGGGACTTGGAGTCAGTAAAAATCCGAGTTCAAATCCTGCTTCAAACACCTGTCTGACAGGTAACCACCCCAAGCTAATGGATTTAAAGGGATTCCTGTGGAAACCCCAAGTGGTTTTTATATATGGCACCTCAGCCATACATCTGCTAACTAAAGAACCCATCAGCCCCAGCAGATAAGGTTCTCTGCTGTGCAATAGCCACAGTATCTCCTGGCCCATAGCCTAACATAAAACCCAGCTGCCTCAAACAAAAATTTTGTGCATCCCTTGGCAGATCTGAGTTCAAAAAGAACAGGACAGAATATAGCCAACCTTACTAGGATTCACCAAATACATCCAAAACCAAACACATCTTTCCCTTTAAATACAGTCGTCTTCTTAATGTCCTCATTCCTGTGAAAGTCACTACCACCCACCCAATAACCAGGCTCAAAACCTTAGCATCATTTTTAACTCCACATTTAACACTCATTCCATATATCCAGTCAAATCTTGTTCTCACTATCACACCTCTCATTTAAACCTCCTTCTCTCCATTCACATAGCCACCACCCCAGGACAGTGCCTCATCACCTATTGCCTGAACTATTTCAATGGCCTTCTGGTTGGTCTTTCTTCCTCAAGTCTCTCCCCACTCCAAAAACTAGGCTGCCAAAATGATTTTCCTAAAGTACAGGTCTTATTTGTACAAAAATATTTATAGCAGCTCTTTTCGTAATAGCCAAGAACTGGATATTGAGGGGATGCCCATTAACTGGAGAATGGCTGCCCAAGTGTGGCATGTGATTGTGACAGGATATGATTGCGCTATAAAAAAATGACAAGCAAGATGATTTCAGAAAAACCTGGAAAGATTTATATGAACTAATACAGAGTGAAGAAAGCAGAACCAGAGGAACATTGTGCACAGCAACAGCAGAACTGTGAATAACTTGGCTATTCTCAGCAATACAATGCCCCCAAGACAATCCCAAAAGACTCATAATGAAAAATGCTATCTGCCTCCAGAGAAAGAACTGAGGGAGCCTGAATACAGATCAAAGCATACTACTCTTTACTTTCTTTTTTTTTAGTGTTTGAATTTTGTTCCACAAAAAAAATGATGAATATGGAAATGTTTTACATGATCACACATGTATAGAATATATTACAAAATTGTGGGAGGGGAAGAAAGGAGGAATAGAATTTGGAACTCAAAACTTTAAAAAAAAACCCAATGAATGTTAAAAATTATTTTTACATGTAATTGGGGGAAAATAAAATATTTTTTAAAATAAATAAAAATAAAGTACAGGTCTGTGTCACCTCCCTACTCTAGTGGTTCCCAATTAATTCTAGGATAAAATATAAACCTCCTTCTTTAGCATTTAAAGACCTTCAAAACTTGGCCCCTTTCTATCTTTCCAGTCTTCTTACGTGTTACTTTCTTCCATGTAGTATATGGGCAGCTAGGTGGTACAGTGAATAAAGTGCCGGGGCTGGAGTCAGGAAGACTCATCTTTCTGAATCCAAATCTGACCTCAGATACTTACTAGCTGTGTGATCCTGGGCAAGCCATTTAACCCTGTTTTCCTCAGTTTCCTCATCCATAAAATGAACTGGAAAAGAAAATGACAAATCACTCCAGCATCTTTGCCAAAAAGACCCCAAATAAGATCATGAAGAGTCAGACATGACTGAAAAATGACTGAATAAACAAATGTATTCTACAAGTCACCTACACTGGCCTTCTAGCTGCTCCTTGTGCACAAGATACCATCTCCTGACTGGGCCTTTGCATTGTCCACCATGACAGTGAGGTTCTCTCCCCTCACTTCTGACTCTCAGTTCCTGGCTGCCTTCAAAATTCAGTTCAATTCCCATCTCCTTCAGGAGGCCTTTCCTAGCTACCACCCTTCCTAACACTACCTTCAGTAATAGATGTGTGTGTATGTGTGTATACATATATACACATATAAACATATATTTTATATGTACATCGTTACTTGTATGTTGTCTCCATCACTAAAACGTAAGAGCTTCTTGAGAACAGAGACAGCATTTCTGTCTTTCTGTATATATCTAGCACTTAGCACAGTGCCTGGCACATAAGTGCTAATAAATGCTTGTTAACTGACTGAATGACAAATATTCCAAAAGAGACAGTCTTCCACTTGTGCCTTCTCACACATTACACCCTTTCAGTCCCAGAATTTTATTCTCTATATGGTTTGGTCCATTGAGAACCCACGCAGCTCAAGGGGTAGTGGGGACAGACCTAACACAAACTGATATCCTACAGTATCACAGAGGGAGCATGCATTGTGAGATGTGGGAGTGGGGGTGTCAAATCAGGGGATTCCAAACAGAGGATCCCAGGTAGTAAAAAGGCATCATGGTCTATTAAATTGAGAGGCTCACTCTCCCCACCCATGCTCCCATTCCCAACTTCTAGAACAACATTGTTCCCAGGAGTTATGTTCACAAAGCTGGGGAATCTACATCTCGTTTCAGGTTCAGGAGAGGGATGGAATGAGTGGCAGATGATGTTTTAGACCCCTCTTGAACATCTCAGGGTTTAGTAGAACATCTGGCACACCATAGGTGCTTAATAACTGTTCTCTTACTTGAAGTTTGACTACAGAGGAGCCATGAAGATGGACAAACACATGAAAACAACTCTGTTTTTATGTTACTTGCCTGTTGTACTTTAAGCAAGGCTTTAGGCTACAACTTGTGAGTTATTACCACATATCATATCAAACCAAGTTCCCTAATTGTTGTCATGGTTCAGGCATGCCCTGCTTAAAACCCACCAGATTAATGTTCAGCTCCCAATTGCCTATGATTCTCAATCTAGGGGCTGGTCACTTAGTTGCAAATAGTAGTTAGAAAGATACCCTGCTGTGCCTCCTAACACCAGGGTCATTGATCCATCCTTCTCCCATAGTAGAGTTCTCCTACAAAAAAAGTCTTCATCATTCCACAAACTATGGTTTTAAGCTCGCTTTTATCTCCTAATCACTCCCTACAAAGCATTGCCAGAAGGAAATTAGGAGCTGGATATGGGGTGGAATTAACTTCAAAAAACATTACCAGGAATTGACAAGTCCCATGAGAGATGAGAGGACAGGCATAGGGCCTCGGGGGAAGAAGTCTTTGTAGGTAGGAGTGTATTCTAAGCCCCTCAACAAATTATAACATGTTAATATGGTGTGCATTTCACAAGTCTTTACATATATAATCATGTTATCTCAGAGATGTTGGGGCTCCTATCATTTGGTCCCTTTCTGGTCTGATGGCCTATGGGCTACAATTACTCACCTTGGCTTAAAACCACACCTGCTTCTATAATCTCTGTTCTAGCTTGCCCACAAAATTGGGCTTACATTCACCAGACTTCCCCACCCAGTCCCAATACTGGTAGAATAGTAAAAATAAATTCTTACCACCCTAAAACACAGTGATTTCTTCCCATCTTTGCCTGAATAAAAAATATTCACACCAGCAAAAAGGACATGAGAATTGGCCCATTCTCTTAAGATACGTGGATTGGCATAGCCCTTATTCAATTTAATTCAACAAGCACATTTAAGCCTGCACTATGAACTAGGCACTGTGCTAGGATGTGAAAAATAGCACCTTTAGGTGCTTGTTACTAGATGCTAAGAATACAAAAACAAAGGAATAGAGTTCCTACTCTCAAGGGGCTTACCCAAGTCCAAGCCCCAGGGATAAGGGAGATTCAGGGGAGGCAGAAGAGTGACCACTGCCCCTTATAGAGATGGGCACTGCCATGGAGAACATTGGGGGAGGCACAAGTATATGTTTTCCATCTGAGGCAAACAGAAATGAAGCTGGAAGGTGTGGCTGGCCTTGTAAGGCTTGGCATGAAAACATCATTGAGAATATAGAGCTATGAATGAAGAAAATTGCTTTGACCTCCTGCTGCTTACATAAGTATCAAATATATGTGGAAAGGGGAGTATGTATGAACATATGTGTATGCACATACATGGACGCAGCTAGGTGGCGCTGTTCCTGGAGTCAAGAAGATATCTTTCTGAGTTCAAATGTGCCCTCAGATGCTTACTAGCTGTGTGACCCTGGGCAAGTCACTTAATCCAGTTTGCCTCAGTTCCTCATCTGTAAAATGAGGTGGAGAAGGAAATTACAAATGACTCCAGTATCTTTGACAAGAAAATATCAAACAGGGTCACAAAAAGTCAGACCAACTGAAATGACTGAACAACAAATGCACATACATTCATAAAAAATATCAATATCCGTATATGAGCATACTTATGGCTGTAAGACTTGGGCCTCTTCTACTTCATCTTAAATCATGTATAATTATATTTACATGCTATCCATGCAAAATAAATACATATCACATACACAAAACAAATACATGCATTGTACAAAGTAAATATATGGTCTCTTCAGATATACTAGTATACACACATGTACATACACAAAATGAATATGTAAAATAGAAGACAACAGGAGAAGAGACACTAAACACCTAGAGATATTAGGAAGTTTCATAGGAAAGGTGACATGAACTGAGCTTTCAAGGAAAGTAAAGAGTCTAAGAGGAAGGAGGAAGGCCACTAGAATAGCCTCATGACGTATATTATGTTTACTTTATTTTTTTATTTTTTTTCTGGAGGGGAGAGGGCAGGGTAATTGGGGTTAAGTGACTTGCCCAAGGTCACATGGCTAGTAAGTGTTAAGTGTCTGAGGCCAAATTTGAACTCCTGACTCTGGGGCTGGTGCTCTATTCACTGAACCACCTAGCCACCGCATGATTATTTTATTGAAGAAGATAATTAGTGCCAAAAAGCTTCACTCCCTCCCTCCCCAAAATAAAATTGATTGTATTTTAATAGAAAAAAATGACTGGTTGCCAATGAAGCAATCATTTCAGAATTAGCTCTATGTGGGTAACAGATTATTAACTGAGTAATCATTTCTGCCTTAAAGAAAGGATTAAGAGGACAAGATAAAGATACTATAGGAAATAACAAGAGCCATAACCTAAGCTTTTAAAATCAGCTTTTTAAATTCCATTGAGAAAAATGTTATAGTCCCTGTTTAAAGACAGAACACTGGCAAGTGTAAGCAGCAGAAAAGGCTGATTAGCAAAGTCACAAACTATCTTTTTTCTTACGCTTCACATAAATTGCCTCTTCAAATAATAGTCTCCGCCTTTAATAAGAGACCATTAGTGGCCATTAAGAAACACTGCTTCACAAGGAGGTCGAAATTTCATGAGTCTTAAATGTCACACCAGGGAGCCACAAAGCCAGTCAACATTTTCATATGGAAACACCTGTACTCGAGGAATAAGGCATGACAAATTAAGACTGACTTTCTGAATCGCAATTTAAACTAAATGAAGAATAATGCATGAATTTGCTTATTTGGTCTTTCTGACTATTGGGCCTCAGCCATAATAGTCTTAAATACTATAGAAGCAGCACTGTCTTCAACACCAAGCAGATAAAAAATTCATTACATTTACAAAAATAATGTAGCTGGTCATTTGAGTCGTTCAAATTAAGACTGTCAAGCTATTGTTCCACGCTGTGATACAAAGGTCTCCTCTCATTTTTCTCTATCTTCATATAGACTTTCTTTGAAGGATTATTTGTTTTCAAAGTTTTCATCACCATGTTTAATGAAAAAAATGGACAGCTATAATGCCAATAGCGACAAGAGCACGCATGCGTTTTAAGCCCTTCGTAATACAGCACAAGGGGAGCTGAAGCAAGAGGACCTTGATTCGAAACAACATAAGCCAGACTCTCTTGATGTACAAATCCTGGCTTGTTCTAACCAATTAAACTCAAAGTTGCCAAAAGAGAAGTAAATTTCTCAGAGTTAATTTAATTGGGATGATTATGAGATGCATTTTTCATAGTGATGTTTAATTCAGTGTTTATGTAAGTAAGCACTAGTGATTAAATTTTTACAGCAGCATCTTTTAGCACTTAGGTACAACAGTACCAGCCACCAGAAACCCAAGCTGATCACCACCAGGACTCAAAAGTCTGTATTTTATTCCCCCCAAAAATTGTAGCAATTATATACATAGAAAATGAAGGCCTTTTAAAGCTATTTTCCTGGGCTTCAGTATTTTCAAACACATGAACTCAAAAGCCAGAGAAATTCCAAAACATTTTTCTTATTAATTCTGTGCCGTTCTGATCAGTATACTTTTAATACAATTGGTAGTTACTAAACTTTTATTTCTTTGAACCAACATCAATACTTTTTCTCTACCTGTGGCTCCCTTCAAATCTATCATGGCTGGCTTCTTTCAGTAAGCAGTGTGTGCACATATTAATATCGTTATATGTATATGTGCATACATATGACTTGGTTGGGATATCTATAAGACTTGGGTCTCTTTCATTTCTTCATCTTGAACCATGTATAATTATACTTGCATGCTACACATACAAAATAAATACATATCACTCATATACAAAATAAATGAATATATTTGGGTAAAACAATTAGCATTTTTTTCTGCCCAGAATAGACAGAATGGCTATATACAGAAAACTTCCATTGGTTTCCAAGAGTTTCGAGGTAGCTTTGTAACAAATTATGAATCACTGAATGAAATATTACCTCCCTAAGCATCAGTATATTCAATGATGCTTTACACATGAGATGATTCCTTTAATGCCATCTTTATTCAATGTTCCATGGTTGCTCATTTCTCCTTCCTATTGACACTGGGTTTGCTTAGATCAAATATTCATCTTTGAATCCTACTTCATAATGTTCTGGCCCCAAATCTAAGCTCTGACATTCATTTGCTATAACAGACAATGCAATTATTACCCTAAAATGTAATCCGTGTGCGTTTCATTATTATAAACAATAAAAATAAGGTTAGAAGTTCCTTGGTTATGCTAAAAAAAATTGCAAATAGTCATTTTCACACATGAAAAAATAGTTTATAATTGATTTTATTGCAATAAAATTCTTTTACTCTGTTGGTCTAACCTCAAAAGGAATTTAATGATACAAATTATTTCATTTACATAAGATGTACTATCACTTTGAGGGTTTTCCCTTTTCACCTTATTTTGTCAAAAAACATTAGCACCTTGTCTATTTATTGGAGATGGATTTGTGCAACACAAAATTTGCCAAAACACTCACTGGCATCGAGAAATAAAGCCAACAATATGCTCCAAGTTACATTACGGTGAAAGAAGTTCAGAATAAATAATTATGTGACGTGGAGATATTATTTGACCCAAGTACATCTATATACGTGGTATATAACAAAGTTTTACTTTATTAGTTGGTAAGTATTGATACAGGTAAAAAGTCCTCAGCATGGAATAGATAGGAAGGTGGGTTCTTCCTTGCTAGAACAAAGGCTAGACCTTTCACTCTGGCCAAATACTCAAACTGCTTCCTAGTTAAGCACAGAGAGATTCACCAAAAAAAAAATGGCCACTAGGTGATCCTTTTAATGGCATTGGCAATCCATGAAACAAACAAAAAACATTTTTAATGGCCCAGCTTCCACAGTGATGATGGCAGATAGAAAAGAAGGATACAGTTAAAAAAAAACATTGAGTTTTTAGACCACTCATACTCCTTTTATGAACTGTCCTGTCAGTACTCTGCTTTTGTTCAATAATTTGAGGTATGTCCAACTCTTTGTAACCCCATTTGGGGTTTTCTTGGCAAAAACAGTGGAGTGGTCTGACATTTCCTTCTCCAGCTCATTTTACAGATAAGGAAAATGAGGCAAACAGGGTTAAGTGACTTGCTCAGGGTCACACAGTTAGTAAGTGTCTGAGGCCAGATTTGAAGTCAGGAAGATTCCAGGTCTAGCACTCTATCCACTGTGCCATGTGACTGTTCCTTTTTTTTTTGGGGGGGGGGGGGTTGCTTGTTTTTTAGTGTTGTTTCCTATTATTTCTCTCCTCAAAGACTTTCCTAGAGTTAAAAATTTTTGTCTTCTAAATTTTTTTTTTTGCTTTTTGGAGGGGAGAAGGTAGGGCAATTGGGGTTAAGTGACTTGCCCAAGGTCACATGGCTAGTTTTTTGTGTTGTGTCTGAGGCTGGATTTGAACTCAGGTCCTCCTTACTCCAGAGCTAGTGCTCTATTAACTGCACCACCTAGCCACCTCATCTTCTAAATTTTTTAATCTCTCAAATTTTTTTGAGACCTATCTTTTTATTTTTATTTATTTTATTTCTAATTTATGGAATAAAACAAGCAATTCCATAGCATAGTATAATAAAAAAGATGATTGCACATGAAGCTGCAAATCTATTAAGTACACCTTGCTATTCCTTTTAAATATGTAGCAAAGTTATCCTATAAATTTCTTTTTTTCACCTTTTTCTCTTTCCCCCCACCCTAAAGTTGGGTACCATTAGACAAAAATAGGTGTGTGTACACATACACACACATATGTAAAATTATTGTATACATATTTGTATTTATCAATTCTTTCTCTGGATACAGATAGCTTTCTGCATATGACCTTTATAGTTAACTTGGGTATTTTTTCCAACTTATTTATTTTTAGCTTTCAACATTGATTTCCATAAGATTTTGAGTTACACATTTTCTCCCTATCTTTCCCCTACCTCAAGATAGCGAGCCTACTGAATACCCCTTCCCCCAATCTGCTCTCTCATATCCTCCCCCATCACCCCTAACTTTCTAGTAGGGCAAGATGAATTTCTATACCCCAGTGCCTGCATATCTTATTTCCCAGTTATGTGTAAAAAACAATTTTTTTAACTTTTGTTTTTAAAGTTTTGATTTCCACATTCTTTCCTTTCTTCCCTCCTCACCCAACCCCACTGGGAAGACAAGCAATTCAATATAAGATGTACATGGGTAGTTACAAAAAACGTTTCCATAGTAGTTATTATTGTGAAAGACTAACTGTATTCCCTCCATCCTATCCTGCCCCCCACTTATTCTATTTTCTACATTGACCCTGTCCCTTTTCAAAAGTGTTTGCTTCTAACTACCCTCTCCCCCAAAATGCCCTCCCTCCTATCATCCCCCCTCTTATTCCCTTCCCCCTTACTTTCCTGTAGGGTAAGATACCCAAATGAATGTGTATGTTATTCCCTCCTTAAGCCATTTGAGTTAGTCTACTTTTTAAGGTATTATTTCTCTAGTCAAGCTGTTCACTCACTTTTCATGATTTTCTTGCATCATTTTCATTTCTCTTCCGAATTTTTCCTCCATATCTCTTACTTGGTTTTCATATGAGCTCAATTTCATATGAATGAAATATTACCTCCCTAAGCATCAGTGTATTGAATGATGCTTTACACCTTCCTGCTCTTTCCCTCCATTGTAACAGTTTTCTCTTGCCTCTTTTAGATGAGATAATTTACCCTATTCTTTCTCTCCCTTTCTCCTCCCAATATATTCCTCTATCACCTCTTAATTTTATTTTTTATATATCATCCCTTCATATTCAACTGATTCTGTGTCCTGTACCAATTCTGTCCTCTGTACACATATACACATACATTCACATATGTATTCATACACACATACACCCTCCTATACATACACATATATGTATGTATATAAATATATACATATATATTCCCTTCAACTATCCTCAGACTGAGAAAAGTCTCATGAGTTACATTATCATTTTTCCATGTGATAATATAAATAGTTCAACTTTAATAAGTTCCTTATGATTCCTTTTTCCTGTTTACCTTCTCATGCTTCTCTTGCTACTTGTATTTGAAAGTCAAATTTTCTGTTCAGCTCTGGTTTTTCCATCAAGAATACTTGAAGGGGTGGCCAGGTGGCTCAGCGAGTATGAGCACAGGCTCCAGTGTTGGGATGACCTGGGGATCAAATCTGGGCTCAGATACTTAGGACCACACCCATAAATAACTGGCCGTGTAACCTTGAGCAAGTTATTCAACCCCGATTGCTTAAAAAAAAAAAAAGAATACTTGAAAGTCCTCTATTTCATTGAATGACCATATTTTCCCCTGAAGCATTATACTCAGTTTTGCTGGGTAGGTGACTCTTGGTTTTAATCCTAGCTCTTTGACCTCCAGAATATCATATTCTAAGCCCTTCTATCCCTTAATGTAGAAGCAGCTAGGTCTTTTGTTGTCCTGATTGTGTTTCCACAATACTCAATTTGTTTCTTCCTGACAGCTTGTAATATTTTTTTCTTGACCTGGGAACTCTGGAATTTGGCTATGATGTTACTAGGAGTTTTCTTTTCAGGATCCTTTTTAAGACGTGATTGGTGAATTCTTTCAATTTCCCTCTGGTTCTAGAATATCAGGGCAATTTTCCTTGAGAATTCCTTGAAGGATGATTTCTAGGCTCTTCTTTTGATCATGGCTTTCAGGCAGTCCAATAATTTTTAAATTATCTCTCCTGGATCTATTTTCCAGGTCAGTGGTTTTTCCAATGAGATGTTTCACATTGCCTTCTATTTTTTCATTTGTTTGGATCTGTTTTATAGTATCTTGATTTATCATAAAGTCATTAGCTTACATTTGCTCCAATCTAATTTTGAAGGAATTATTCTCTTCAGTGAGTTTTTGAAATTTCTTTTCCATCTGGCCAATTCAGCTTTTTAAGGCATTCTTCTCCTCACTGGAGTTGGCCTCTTTTGCCATTTGAGTTAGTCTATTTTTTAAGGTATTATTTTCTTCAGTCAGGCTGTTGACTTACTTTTCATGATTTTCTTGCATCATTCTCATTTCTCCTCAGAATTGTTCCTCCATTTCTCTTACTTGATTTTCAAAATCCTTCTTGAGCTCCTCCTTGTCCTGTAAACAATTCATATTTTTTGGGGAAGCTTTTGATGCAGGAGTTTTGACTTTGTTGCCTTCTTCTAGTTCCATATTTTGATCATTTTTGTCCCCCAAAAAAGGATTCTATGGTCTGATTGCACTCCTTCTGCTTACTCATCTTGCCAGCCAATTACTTGACTTTTGAGCTCTATGCCATGGTAGAACTCTGCTTCCAGAATGGAGAGAGCTATGTCCCAAATTGCTGGGGTTTGCACAGCTGCTGCCAGAGCTGTTGTGAGAGCTATGAGGAGGGCGCCCTCTCTACAGCCACCACAAGCTCTGGCACACTGGCATTCCTCACCCCAGGACCACCACCCAAGACTGAGACCCAGATCCAAGCACGTCAAAGCAACAGTGATTACCCTATGAATGGTTGCTTGGTCCCCCTGCAATCTGCAGACCAGGAGCTCCGGAGGCAGCCAGCGGCAGCAGCTGCAGCCAACGACCTGCTACCACCACCTCTTGTCCCAGAGGCAAGGGCCAGACCTTGCTCTTCTGCCAAGGGCTACAACAGAGTTCCCTACTGACCTTTTGCTTTCTCTTTGGGTTTATGGGTTGAGAAGTCTGAAAACCACCATAGCTCCCAGTGATTCCCTCTCCTGAAGTCTGCTCTGGCCAGTCTGTGCCACCGGTCAGGGCTGCCCCAAGTCTGGGCCGGGGTGGCTTATGAGGTACTGCACTTGGCTCCTAGCCAGGTGCGATAGACCCTTCCTGTCAGCCTGCTGGGCTACCTTCAGTGGGAGATTTGTTTCTCTCTGTCACTTTGTGGGTTCTGTAGCTCTAAAATTTGTTTAGAGTCATATTTTACAGGTACTGGAGGTGTGCTTAGTGCTTAAGCAGGTTCCTGCTTTTACTCCACCATCTTGGTATTTCTAATAGTCAAAATGACTTATTTACTCAGTCATCTTTAAAAAAATATTGCTGTCACTATATCCAATGTTTTCTTTGTTCTGCTCATTTTGCTCTTCATTATTTTGTGCAAGTGTACCATTTTTAGTACTCTAAGTGAGATTTTTGTGTAACTTAGGTGGGTGTCCTCTCCCTGGGCTAAAGTTAGCTCCCTCACCCCACCTGCACCCATGCTTTCAGGTAAAAAGATTTAATTGCTCAGAGGGAATGGACACCTACAACTCACTTCAAATCATAGATAACCCTGGTAGGGAGGGGAGAGAGACATATGTCTACTGTTTTCAACTCTAGCTCCTGAGCCCCCATAAGTGTGTTTCCAATTTAAATGAATAAGCCAAAATGATACCTTTAACTCTTAATCTTGAAAGTTATTGAACATAATACAATGCAATAGTAATTATTTTAAAAAAAAAACAATTCCTTTCCTCCCATAAACTTGGATCATACTACCTTACCAATGCACATAATGTCTATGGGGTAGACCTGACACAAACTTAAATAAACTTAGCAATAAGGCATGTGATTAGGGAAACCCACATGTCAAGGACAATTAATGACTTCAGATTAGTCCTTATTGTCCTCGGTTCTTTAGGGAACATTCTGCACCATGTATCACCTACTGAACAAAGGTGCTTCTCTGCTACTCCCTTGCCTCTGAAGTAATATTAAGTTCTTTTATCAAACAGCACCCATGACCTACAGCCTTCAAAAAGTCTTAAGTTGGCTCCTTTAGCTGAGTGTTGAGTCAATGTTAAACTTACTAAGTTCCCTTAAGTCTGGGTTTTGCAAAACCGCGAAGGTTGGCTTTCTGGGCAGTGGGGCATTTCCCTCTTTTGAACCATAGGGGGCAATAAAGGGTAATGTAAATGAGCCTCTGAGGCAAGCTATAGATGGTAAAGAAAGTAACATAACCTTTCCCCACTTAGCCCTTCAAGCAGTGGACCATTCTACTTTCTCCAATCAGGTCCCAAAATCAGAGCTTTCCCCCAATCAGATCATCTCCTTGCATCAACTACAGAACCACTATCTCTAATTCACTATTTTCATCTAGGTTATGCTGAGATCTCTTAACTCTTGTTGATCTGGCTCCTGATGTCTCAGTTTATACCTTTTAATTCCCAAGTTTTGCTCCAGGATTCTCGATTGGCATACCTGCCTCAAATCAAGGTCTCCTCATGTGTAGGGACCTACCTTTCTTAGGCTGAGGAACCCAAAATCCACACTTCTTTCATACACAATGCAAATAATCAATGTACAATTTTCACACAGTCCCCAAACAGTTGTCTGATTCAGAGCAATAAATTTCAGCATCCTAAATACAAGAATGTGTGAATTTGCTGCTGGGACAACAATGCATGGCAACTATCAGTTTGTAATTTTTTTTTTGCGTCATTGAGAAGTCCCCTCAAAACCATCCGTGTCCTCCTCTTCAAACTGCTTTTCTCTGTGTTTATCACACAAATGTCCCTTTTGTGTCCTTTTAGTCTACACATAAAGGAGGAGGGGGCAGGAATAACCTTACTTTTGTCAAACAATCAAAAAACTGATGTACCAGAATAATTGAAGCAAATCAATGTTGAGATTCTCAATAAAAATAAAAATTCAAAATTAAGAGATACGAAAAGGCTGTAGCCAAGAAGAACAACTCATAGGCTGTCCTTGGAGAAGTGAATCAAGGTAAGGAATGGAGTTGGTTTTACTGTGCATTTCACAACAATTATCTATATGTATGTGTGTGTATACACACACAGTTTATGCTAAAATATAGTGGATTTAATTTTTGTGATATTGTTCATGGCTTTCATTGAAAATGCCCTGTACCCAAAACTAAAAAAGAGAAGACTGGATTACATTGATTACTGGATTACTACAGCTCTTAAACTGTTTCCTAATGAAAAAGGCCAATCTTTTAACACCAATATTCTGCTAGACTAGTAGTTATGGAATGTTCCAGTCTTAGGACAATGTAAAGATATGTTTTTGGTGGAAATGGACTGCAGAATTCTGTTGCTTATGGTTTCTTCAACAGGAATCATGAAAATCTGTGGTATCAAACTCAAATAGAAAAGGATCCCTTTGGGTAGCATATTGAGTTAGAAAAACACAATTTATCCATGTTTTATTATATTTTTATTTATTTTGTTAAATATTTCCCAGTTGGATTTTAATCTAGTTTCTAATGCACAGTGTAATGGAGCCTATAGGCCTTAAGTTTGACATCTCTGGTATGAAAGCCACCATGCAGGGTAATACTAAAATATACTAATAAATATGAAAACCAAATACTAAAAGACTCAAAGAAACATCCCAGCACAATGGGAAGATTCTCTCTGTTGGATAAACAGAAGACCATGGGCAAGTTTCCAACAGGTTCATAAGATATAGAAGGGTTTCAATCTTTACTAGCAGAGAGTATCCACACTAATTAGATCACAACTCAGTCCATGTAAAATGACACAATATATGGCCCGAAAGATGGTTGTCTCAGGTAGAAATGTCAATAAGTGCTTATTTACATCAAAAATTGTCACCAAAAATAGTCCAAGTACAGGAGTTATACAGTTTACATCAGCTTAATGAGCTTCTTTAAATGAGGATAGCTATTTAAGTAGAGAATTGGAGATAAGATGGTAAAAAAAAAAAAAGTCCCATGCACGTATTATTAGCAAGGCATTCTAATTCTTGGTTACATGAAAGTGTGAAAATATTATCATAAAGGAAAATTTAAGTTAATTAGTTATTGCTGCCTAGCTATCAGAAAAATAATAGCTATGGAATACAGATATCTGCAAAAAATTTTCATGTAATTGACTTCATTTCATAACTATCAAGAAACATAAGGACTTGTCTAGCTAATGGAATGGATTTACAATTTTGACAAATGTACACTATTCTTTCTTTCCTCTCCTAATGACAAAACTACAAGAGAATTAACTATACAAGGAAACAAGTTGTTCTCATAATGCAAAATGAAGTAGATTCAGCTATGAATGTTCATTTCACATCTGACACATGTTTTGAACCTGTATAATCTAAAGGATAGAGTACCAGGCCTGGAGTCAGTCTTCATCAGTTCAAATCTGGCCTCAGATACTTACTAGCTGTGTGACCCTGGACAAGCCATTTAACCCTGTTTGCCTCAGTTTTCTCATTTTTAAAATGAGCTGAAGGAAACCACTCTGGTATTTTTGCACAAAAAAAACCCCAAATGGGTCATGAAGAGTCAGACAGGACTGAAAGACTAAACAACAATAGCATTCTAAGTCCAACTCTTGTTTGTTTGTTTTTTTATTTTTGGAGTGGGGGAAGGCTAGGCAATTGGGGTTAAGTGACTTGCTCAAGGTCACATAATTAGTAAGTGTTAAGTGCTGAGGCCAGATCTGAACTCAGGTCCTCCTGACTCCAGGGCTGGTGCTCTATTCACTGCATCACCTAGCCGCCCCAAAATCAACAGTTTTAAAGGAAACAGGAAAGATTTCTATGAACTAAATGCAGAGTGAAAGAAGCAGAAAGGGAAGAAAAATTTATTTGACAGCAATATTGTAATAAAACAACAACTTTGAACGACTTTAGAACTTTGATCAATGCAATGATAAATCAGGAGTCCAGAAGACTAAAGATAAAACATACCTCTCGCTTTCTGCCAAAGAGATGATGAATTTTAAATGAAGAGAGAGACATATGTTTTCAGGAATGGCCAATGTGGGAATTTATTTTACTGGACTATGCATGTTTACGATGAGGAATTTGTTTTTTGTTTTTGTCTTTGTCTTTTCAGTTCAATAGTGGGGTAGTGGGAATGGCAGATGATAAATGCATGTAAAAATAAATATTTATTAAAAGGAGGAAAGTACACAAAGAAATGTGAACATGAAGGCAACCCTCTGACTTGAGAAATAAGAGTTGGTTTTACAGAGGAAAAAAATACCTGTACTGTGCCTTGAAGCAGCACTTTAGCTGACGGAGATTGGAGGATAGGGCAGTTGCTGGGAAGCCCATTCCAGGCTGGTGGATGGTGTGAGCAAAGGCAGTGACATACAGAGTTGGTGGAGAAAAAGGAGGGGGAATGAGATACTCTCAGTGAAAATGTTAAATGTTAAAAACATAACAAAGAGAAAGAAAACAACTTACAAAATACAAAGGATCCCACTCTTGAGTCTGCTCAGGAACAAGAAAAAGCAAGCATGATGTGGACATTTCATTCTGGGGAATCAGTGCACAGCTTTACTAATGTCATGTCTTTAATAGGGCCAACCAGAGAGAAAAGAGGAAAGGGAAGCATTGAAAGCAACTGGGCAAAGGGGCAGATGAACCTGCAAGAACTATCAAAGTAAGGGAGTCTAAACTAAAGACCACCACTAGTCATTGGTAAATGATCCTGTACCATGGCCTTCAATAATCCATAAAGTTCCCTCCAATCCCATACTCAGGCAGCTAGGTGGGACAGCACTGGACCTGGAGTCAAAAAGAGCTGAGTTCAAATCTGGCCTTGCACATTTACTAGCTGTATGATTCTAGCCAAGGCCCTTGACCTCAGTTTCCTCAAATGCAAAATGGGTTTAATGATAGTTGTGAGAATCAAATGAGATATTTGTAAAGCACTTAGCACATAGTAGGAGCTATATAAATACTGATTCTTTTCCCCCATAGTCTATAATTCTAATTAGATAGAAGATATCAGATAAGGAACATACATTGATCCCCTTAAGTGCTGAGGGATTTGAATTATAGATTTAGAGTAGAAAATTATATTAGAGGTCAAGTTCAGCCTCTCCCTTTTATATATGAGGAAACTGAGGCCCCCTGAAGAATCAATTGGCTTGCCTAAGGTCACACAAGTAATAAGTATCAGAGCCAAGATTTGAACCCAGGACCTCTGAATCCATCACTGTTGTCACATCACCATGCTACCTGAATATAGTCACAATCCCAATATTCAGCCACTCCCCATGAGAGTGAGGGCACCAATCACCCTGGCATCTTATGCAATTCCATCGCTCAACCAGGGATTCTTAACCTGAGATCATTGACTTCAGAGCCTTGGATGGGAAAAAAAAATTGCTTTGCTGTTTCAATAGAATTTATGTCCTTTGTGGTCGTATGGATTCATTTTTATGCATTTAAACACTCTGTTCTCATTTGATCCTCATAACAATCCTGCAATGTAGGTGCTATTATTATCCCCATGTTAGAGTTGAGGGAACTGAGACATACAAAGGTTAAGTGATTTACCCAAATGACTCACACAGATGGTGAATGTCTGAAGGCACGTTTGAACCTAGGTTTTCCTGACTTTAGGCCCATCACTGTATCTACTGTACCACCTAATTGCCCCCCATCAATTGATGGGATTTTTAAGACTCCTTAGCTACCAAAATTGAATGCAGCCAGAATAATCTAAATTTCTAGATCCATTGAGATCATCTATGTAAATGATAATATGCCCAAAGTATTCAAAATATCTGAAAGAATGATCTCTCCATTAGGTTTTGATGTTTGTTAAACAGACATCTGGTGCATGTGCATGCATCATCAGCTATCCATGTTGAAGATGCTGGGGAGTTTCTTCCAAAAGAAGCATGAGGACTGGAGAACAAATGGACATTCAGCATTGACCCTACCACATGGCTGGAAAGAGCTACTTTCTTTTGGCTTTGTAACCAGAACTGTCAGTGTCTCCATAATGGCCTGAGTCAGCATTGGCAGGACCTCTGCTATAGTCACACCAGAAGAAATGAGATTACCCCTTCACTTTATTTCAAGTATAAGAACTATGCTACAAGGGAAGGGCCATAGGGCCTCCCTCCCCCAACCACCACCTCCCAAAGCCATACAGACCTGAGAAATGATTCTAAGTCTTTGCTCTTTTTTTTTTTTGTTCTTTCCTAGGTAGAGGGAATGGAATCTCTAACCTTGATTGGGAATAGGTCCAGGAGTCCAGGAATCCAGGCTGGGTATTTCATCGAGGACAGCAGCAATGCCCTGAGGAGCAAGAGTCCAGAACTCTAGCCTAGCAGAAGCTGGCATCGCTACCAGCTGTAGACATGAACTGGCTGGGACCAACACTGTATAAATAAATTTGTAAACCTAATCTTCCCCCATATACTTGCACAGAGATGGTGTAGGAATTATGTCCCTAAGGAAATTTCCCCCCCTCAGAGGAAATGTTGTATTTTTGTTCTTGATATATTTGTAAAGTAAATATCCCTTTATAAAAGATAATTGATGTTAGGTGGTTTAATGGAATTGGGGTTTGCCCCTAAAATGGGGCAAACACAGACAGTGGGGGCTTGAGTCAGTGGCAAAGAAAATAGACTCACCAATCCCCAGAGTAACTGAAAAAGGAGAGGTAAGGAGAGGAGATTTTAACAGGCCTGGTTCTCAGAAAATAGGGCCAGACAAAGAATTGGAACCTCAGGGGATGTCCATTATTTGGCGAATGACTGAACAATTATACTATGTGAATTCAATGAAATACTATTGTTCTATAAGAAATGGCAGAGGGAGATGATTTCAGAAAAACCTGGGAAGACTTAAATAAACTGATGTAAAGTAAATTGAGCAGATCCAGGAGAGCAATTTATACAGTAATAGCAACATTGTAAAGATAACTAACTTTGAAAGACTTAATAACTGCTCAAGACAATGACTCACCACAATTCCAAAGGACTCATGATGAAAACATGCTACCTACCTCCAGATAGAGAGCTGCTTGATTCAGAATACTAATGGAAGCATATTTTCTTAAATGCTTGCTTTTTCTTTGGGGGGGGTGGCATGGCTAATACAGAAATTTGTTTCGCATGATTATGAGAAAGAGAGAGAGAGAGAGAGAAGAGAGAGAGAGAGAGAGAATGCTAGAGTCAACCATGTTACATTTGGGAGGAGGGAAGCACTGAAAGAGAAACTCCTTGCATTTACTGTGACAATTGTCACTTTCCCTTAAAACATTTCCTGGTTCAAACAAGCTTGGTGGTTAAGGTCAGAAGCTGGGAGTTGGGGGAAGGGGGAATTCCTGATACTGAAGAACAATATTTCATTTTCTTTTTCTTCCATCAGACTATACTTTCATGACATTTTTATAACCTCATTATGTAATGGTAATTTTTTTTATAGTGTGTTTTTGTTTGCTTCCTTACAGTTCCCTGCTGAAGCCTGGGATGGGTCAGGGGGAGAGCAGGGGGAACGTTTTTCTAGCAGTGGCTTTGATGTGTAATTTGGGGAGTTTATTGTACTGAGGGTGAGGCGAAGGTTGTAGTGGGCTGGTGTTTTTAATCTTCGTACTTGGCTATCAAGGGCATTTGCTTGCATCTTCTGGGAAATATTGTAACAACAATAATACTTCAAATTATGTTGTCAGAAACATAAAAAATTTTTATAACTGTGGTAACTATGCACAAGCACAGATAATATTTTGTCTAATCATAATAAAGAGATCTAAACATGCCCTGATTTGTCAGTATTTGCGTTATTTCTCCATGGCATGACTATCACAAACTCCCCAAAGGAAATTTGAACGCCACAGTGGTAGGAGCACTGTGAGAAGCAATGGAGAGGAAACAAACTGATTCGGGTCCCACCTGGAGAGTTGCTTTTCACATCTTGTTAGCAACTGTGTAACTCACAGAACTACAAAGTTTTACGAATGGAAAGAAAAGAAGATACTTAAGACCTGTAAAATTCATTTTGAGCAGACCTAAATTAGTGTTAATGCTAAAAATATTAAATATCGGAAGGTGTAGCCTGAAGGAGTCATTCCTTTACAATCTTCACTGTCAAAATTAAATTCATTTTTACTTTGGGGACTAAATTGGATGAGAAAAAATAAACAATAACACAGTGTCCTCTCTCCAAACACTATTAAACATCACAGAGACTTAGATCTGGTGGGGTTACTTAGAGATTATCTCATTCATCCTTCTCTGGCCAGGAAGGTTTTAACTAAACCATTCAGTGCTGGAACCCTCTAAAACAAAGACAGAGAATGAGACAGGATTCATGGGAATAGGAAGCTTGATGTAATGCAGAGTCACATCACCTGAGCTTAGACAGGACAATTTCTGTGAGTCTCAGATTCCTCATCTGTAGAATGGGGATAAGAAGGCTTATACTATCTATTTCACAGGATAGTTATGAACATTAATACCCTACACATCTGACAGTGTTAATAACATCTATGAAAACTGACACTGTCAAGTGATTGACATTATACACACACTGACATCCTTCACTATAGAATAATGAAGTGATAAATCAAGGAATTCATATAAATAACAAGAGAAAAAAATATTAAAATGGATACATTTAATATACTTTATTGAATATAAAAACAGAGGAATGGGCATATATCTAGAAAAAATCCCAGTAAAAGAGTCAGATATGCAGTGGACCAGGTAGGTGTCAGTAGAAATGAATGTCCCTGGAACTGAACATAAATAAGCATACTCAGGTATTGTACTAATTCTAACATTGACCTCATAATAATTAAAAATTGACTTTTGCAACATAATACAGCTGTGCAATCACATTTAAACTTAATCATTTCATAGAGAGGAAAGTTGTACAAAAAGGTCACAAACACTTTAATTTCATGACAGTAAATTTACTCTTTACTCCCAAAGTGAAAATGTCTAATTTCCAAAAGAGCAAACCAATAATTACGTATTATAAAAATATCTTAGTCAATACCTAATTTCTCTATATTGATTACTGTTTAAGACATTTAAAATATACCCTCAAGCAAGAATATATGTTTACAATACTATTCTCCCCACTGACGTTTGTATTACAGGTATTGATTTAAGACATTCCCCAAATGCCAAACTTTATAGTAATCTTTAAAAAAAATGTTTGTCTATTTCTAAAAAAAAAATTTAATTAAGAAATATTTGAATTTTAGTCTTATTAAAGATTGTTGTGCATTATGATAGTGATTTCTGTCATCAAATATATTAATAAAAATGTCTTGATTTAACTATGCATTATGAATTCTGATCTCTCAATAGCATAACAGCAGAAGGAATAGAAACCATTGGAAGAAATAAAAAGCTCTGGAAATAATTAATGAAACAAAACCTTTTCTTTACTTCATGAGGTTCTCTTTCCAAGAAGAAAGACTGGGGTATTATTTCCCTTAACTTTCATTCTGTGAAACTTACAGCACTTTGTAATAAAATAAAAATAATGCTTCATCAGTGTGTTACTGGGAGTACCAAAGCAATTTACAAACTTTAGATCATTAAGTCTATGAGCAGCATTGTGAGGCAAGTATTAATATAGCTCCTCTCTCGAGTTCAATGCACTTTATGTAACATGAAGTTCATTAACTATTTCAATATTTTTGTGAGGTGGGCAAAGAACTCAGAGGCTTAACAGAATCACAAAATCTCAGTTATTCGGGATCTTCGATGTCATTGAGACTATATCATACCTAAATAGGAACACACTCTACATCATAATGCACAAGTGATAAGAAAGTCTTTTCATGCAGACCTCCAGAAAGAAAGAATTCACTACTTCTTGAAGCAGCCCATTCAGATTTTCCTTACTTCAAACTGAAATTTGCCTTTCTACAATTTATACTTATTAAACTTAGCTCTGCCCCTTGGAGCCAAGCAGAAAAAGTCTAATATTTCATCTTCATGAAGCAGACCAAAAACTAGCTATCATTCACCTAGCACCACCACTCCCCAGATGTTAGTCTTCAACCCTTCCTCTACAATACTCTCAGATGTATGGCAGCTAGGTGGCGCAGTAAATAGAGCACCAGCCTGGGAGTCAGGAGGACCTGAGTTCAAATCAGACCTCAGATATTTGGCACACTTACTAAGTGTGTGACCTTGGGCAAGTCACTTGACCCCAATTTCCCTGCCTTCCCCCCTCCATAAAAAAAACTTTCAAATGATCATCAGATAGTATGGTCTCCAGACACTTATTTAATCATTCTAAATGCCTTTTTTCTGGATAAATTCTGGTTTTTCAATGTCCTCAAAATGTGGTACCTATAACTGACCATCTGTAGTGACAACCACAGCTTCTTAGATCTGCTTTATTAGGAAAGCTTGTTTAAGGGGTCAACAATCTTTTTTTAATTACATTCACTAATTCAAGGGAAAAGTCAGCACCCTGAACTTCAGAGGAAATACAGAGAAATAAAGACCCAGAGACAAGGTTCTGACTGCCTGCATCAACTATACCTTTATACACATCACTGGATCTAGACAGCCTTCACATCTGAGCAGGTTGGGAGCTCTAAACATACAGCCACTCAGAATCTTGACCAGGAAATCACAAGATGCTTCTCATAAGGGAGACCCCAAAGTAAAATACCAACTCAGAGCATACATACACTTCTCAGAGCCAGAGGGCATCACAACCATCCTGACTCAGTGCTTAATTAGAAATTAGCAAAAGGTGTGAAAACCTTCCTACAAGCAAGCCTCCCCTAAGCAAGCATCCCTTAATGGATTCCAGGTGAGATCCATTAAATAAATATCGGGAGAGGGAGATCTTAAATTCCATTAACAATTCATCATCAGAAGTGACCTTAGTAGGACAGAGTATAACAGGTCTCTAACCTCCTTTATTTTGTATTATGAATGCCTCTAATGATACCACCTAAGATCATGATAGGTTTTTTTGACTGCTAGATCACTCTATTGAGCATGAGGTCCACAAAATCTCCCAGGCAGTTCCTTTCCATATGAGCTATAATCCAGCCATAATTGCTCATCATATATGCTTGATTTTAACTCAAATGTAAAACTTTGCATTTAATTTTATTATGATTAATATTTTTAGATTATTTAGGTGTTATGCTAATTTTTATTTTTTCAAATGGTGTCTGCAAATTAGGGGGCATTGAGCTTGACTTTGATCATTGGCAAAATTCCAAGATATGTTATTAAGCTACTGGTTAGGAAACATTCATTAAAAGGAAGAAGGAATCATAAAAAACCATCATGAAATCATCAAGAGTAAGTCATTCCAGAAGAACCTTATTTCCTTTTTGCTAGGGTTATTAAACATTGAAATGCTATGGATATATTTTGCCTAGACTTTTAAGAAACTGTTCATAAAGTCTCCTGTGCTATCATTGTGGAATGACAAATTTGGGCTAGAGGATGGTATCATTGTATGGATTTGGAACTGGCTTAATGGTTTATGTCAATTTGAAAGAAAGTTTACTGAGTTCAATAGATCTGTTTTTGGACCCCTGTCATTTAATATTCTTATCAATAGCTTGAATGTCAGAAAAGGTGGGGGCGAGAGGAAGGACCTATTTGTACAAAAATATTGATAGCAGCTCTTTTTGTAGTGGCAAAAAATTGGGAAATACGGGATTGTCCATCAATTGGAGAATGACTGAATAAGTGGGTATATGATTGTGATGGAATACTATTGTGCTATAAGTAATGATGAACAGGATGATATAAAAAAACCTGGAAAAGCTTACACCAATTGATACAGAGTGAAATGAGCAGAACCAGGAGAACACTGTACATAGTAACAGCAATATTGTACGATGAGCAACTGTAAATGATTTAAGTATTCTCAGCAATACAATGATCTAAGACAATCCAAAAGGACTCTGGTTGAAAAAATGCTATCCACCTCCAGAGAAAGAACTGAGGGAATCTGAGTGCCGATCAAAGCATAGTAGTTTTCACTTTCTTTATTCTTTTCTGGGTGGTTTGTGTCTCCTTTCACAACATAACAAATATGTAAATGTGTTTTCTATGATTGCACATGTATAATCTATATAAAATTGCTTACCATATCAGAAAAGGACAGAGAGTAGTGAAGAGAAATTGAAACTTGGATTTTTTTAAATGTATGTTAAAATTGTTTTTACATTAATTGGTGGAAAATAAAATATTATTTTTAAATAGCTTGAATTAAATTATAAGTAGCACTCTTTTTAAAGTTAATCATTTGAGAAAAGAAGTACTAAGCACTGAACATTTTTTATTTGGTTTTCAATCATTTGTGTCCAACTCTTTGTGACCCTATTTGGGCTTTTCTTGGAAAAAAATGCTAGAGTGGTTTGTCCTTTCTTTATCCAGCTTATTTTATAGATGAGGAACTGAGGAAAACAAGGGTTAAGTGACTTGACCAGGGTCATAAAACCAGTAAGTGTCTGAGGTTGGATCTGAACTTAGGAAGATGAGTCTTGATAAATTAAAGATATCTATAAGCATGTGAAAAAATGTTCTAAATCACTATTGATTAGAGAAATGCAAATCAAAACAACTCTGAGGAACCACATCTCACCAGTCAGATTGGCTAAGATGACAAAACAGGAAAATGATAAATGCTAGAAAGGATGTGGAAAAATTGGAAGACTAACGCATTCTTGGTGGAGTTGTGAACAGATTCAACCATTCTGAAGAGCAATTTGAAACTATGCCCAAAGGGCTATAAAAATGTACATACCCTTTGACCCAGCAATACCACTTCTAGGGCTGTATCCCAAAGAGATCATAGAAGTGAGAGAAAGACCCATATGTACAAAAATATTTATAGCAGCTCTTTTGTGGTGGCAAAGAATTGAAAATCAAGGGGATGCCCATCAATTGGGGAATGGCTAAACACGTTGTGGTATATGAATGTAATGGAATACTATTGCACTATAAGAAATGAGGAGCAGATGAACTTCATAATAACCTGGAGAGACTTATATAAACTGATGCTGAGTGAGGAGAGCAGAACCAGGAGAACTTTGTGCACAGTTACAGACACATCATATGTGTGATGACTAACTTTGATAGACTGAGCTCCTCTCAGCAATGCAAGGTTAGAAGACAGCTCCAAGAGACTCCTGATGGAAAGGGATATCCACCTCTAGAGAAAGAACTACAGAGTCTGAATGCAGATTGAAGCAAACTACTTGCTTTCTCTCTTTTTTTGTTTTGTTTTGTTTCTTCTTTCTCATTCATTCCATTGATTATAATCTTTCTTTACAACTTGACTAATGTTTAATGTGAAGGTATTTGTAGATCCTATATTTCATTGCATACCACCATGGGGGAGGGAGGAGGGAGGAACAGGAGGGAGAGAAAACTAGAAACTAAAGGGATTGTGAAACAATGTTGTAAGCTAAAAGTAAATAAATAAATTTGAAAAATAAAAAGATGTCTTCCTAATTCCAAGCCCAACACTCTATCCATTGTGCCACCTAGCAACCCCAGGCACTAACATAATAAACATCAAATGATATTATAAACAATGAAATAGATCATATTTTTAAGATTTCCCATTATTGATGTGAGTGATATCCATGAGTCAGCTATCTGTGTACAATCAAGACCATAGACTTGTCAGCAAAGATGATAATTAATAAGAATTTAAAAGAATAATGATGAAAAGATATGGCCTATAAACAACTTGACTTTGAACTATTTAAGCAAATAATTTTAATGTGAGAAATAATCATTATCAACTACAATTTCATACAAAAGTTTAATCAATGTAAATTAATTCCATAACAAGGACACCAAAAGACCCCAGATAGCATTATAATGAACAAACACTTTACTTAACCAATGGAAAAAGATAGCTAACACTAGGTTAAAATGTAAGTTCATTTTTTAAATCTTATGGAGAATGGAACAATTATAAATAAATTTTCTCATCAAACAGAGAGAATTGATTTATGGTAAAAGCAGTTTAAAGAAAGTTTGACAATCTGCAACTAAGCAAAGTCATCCCAAGGGCATTCAGGAATGAGGATGAAAAGTTGACTACAAACAAAAGAAAAATGGAAAATATTTGTAAAAATTATTATAACAAACTTTTTTCCCATCAAAGTCAATGAAACCACCATATGTGTACTCTGAAATCACAAGCCAAAATGCATTCATAGAGGATGTAAAAACAGCACTACACAGAACAAAAACAGGAGAAGCAGAAGGTTGGATATAATATGTATATATATATGGAGAGAGAGAGAGAGAGAGAGAGAGAGAGAAGATATATACTGAGAGAATTGTGAGAGTGGTGAGGGAAGGGAAATATCAAATGCATGAAAAAGAAACTTGAACTTCATAAGTACTGCAAAAGGTAAACAAAGGATAGTAATTACTGACTTTTATACTTATTCTTCCATTGCTGAAAAAAAAAACTTTATAAGCCAAATATGCACAAATCAAGGGCATCTTCATTGAGCGTTATTACTAGAGAACAAAAGAACTTTTGTGAGCAGTATTCAATAATGAACATCTTTGCCATTTCACAATTAAACTAAAAGATATAGAGAATATAAGACTCCATCATGCTTGTTTGTTGATTAGGGAAAAGTTTTTGATTTACAAGACCAAAATTCTGCCTTAAAGACTTTTCCAACAAAGTGTCTCTCATCCATACAACAAAATCATTCAAGGTTCCTTAGAAGTTAAAGCAACAGAAATAAATCAATTCAACCACCCTCTGTTAGTAAGCAACAGGCAAAGCATATAACAAGAGAATGCATGATCACCACAGGTATTCACCATTGTGATAGAGGAGAGCTAGTACAAAGTCCCCATCAGAGAAAGATTCCCAACAGATAGTGGGGTCCTCCAGATGTCCATGTCTACAGATGACATAATGCCAATTTCATCAAACCCTGGAACCTTAGTAGAAAAATAGGAAAAGAACTTATATGTTCTAAAATGTTCATAGAACTCTCTTTATGGTGGCAAAGAACTGGAAATTACAGAGATGCCCATCAATTGGAGAATGGCTGGACAAGTATGTG
The DNA here is from genome assembly GCF_028583685.1 of Petaurus breviceps papuanus. Lineage (NCBI taxonomy): Eukaryota > Metazoa > Chordata > Mammalia > Diprotodontia > Petauridae > Petaurus > Petaurus breviceps. The sequence goes on along the minus strand of NW_027185764.1, from coordinate 45,286,154 downwards.
ATCATGATGGAATACTACTGTGCTATAAGGAGTGATGGATGAGTTCAATGACCTTTAAAAAAAATGGATAGACACACAAAATAATGAAGAGCAAAATGAACAGAACTGAGAGAACATTGTATACAGTAACAACAATATTGTTTTAAGAATGACTTTGAGTGACAAGTCATTTTGACCTATAAATACCCAAATTAACAATAAAGGACATATGAAGAAAGACACTATCTGCATCCAGAGAAAGAACTGAAAAAATAGAAGTATGTATAGAAGAGTGTGTCTGATGACAGCCATCTCTAGGGAGGAGGAAGGGGAGAAAGGGAAAAAAGAAAAAAGAGATTTACATGATAGTTTTATTATATATTTAAAAGGAAGAACAAGGTATACATAATGTGCAGTTTCATGTGTAATCATCTTTTTATTATACAGTTATGGAAATATTTTTTATTCCATAAATTAAAAATAAAAAAATTTTTTTCCAAAGAACTTATTGGTAAAGAACTCCAATTACTCAAAGGAGTTAGGCCCGACCAATCCCTCAGAAAAGACCAAGTTGATGAAGAATTTCAAATGTAGTTAGATGTATGGAGTTTGTCCATTATATTGCATAAAAATAAAAACGAAATTCATCCAGAGGAAAATCAGAGGGAAAGGCATGAAGGTGAGGAAGCATGGGATGTGTTTGCAGAATCATGAATGATCTAGTTTGGCTGGAGCATAGAGTATATGCAGGAGAGATAAATGAAGAGAGGTTATTTTGGGTCATTCTTTAGAGCACTTGGAATACCAAAGAAAGAGTCCAGATACAATGAGGAGTCAATGAAGAGTTTTACTTCTTTGACCTTGGTGATTTATCAAGACTACTATTGGTAAGGAGGTCTCACAACCTCTAAACATGAATTCTTTTCAACATCCCATTTGATGTCAGCCTAGAAAATACTCGGGATATTATCAGTAATAAAGTACTTTTCAGACTGAAGTTCAATAGAACAAAGACATAAAAATTGATATATCTGTTGTTTGTCTTTCTTTCTCAAAGAGGACCATGATTTTAAGAAGGTGATGTCATGACTTGCAAGTGAATTGGATTTAGTGAGGTAGGACTGTGCAAAATCACCATCCTCACTCTTTTCTCCAGAGCCATTTGGGTCCAGTGGCAAGACAGATCAGGACACTGGAGATGGCCCTGGATACAGTGGGAGACCTTGACCTTTTTAAGCTAAGGTCTCTCCTAGGTCTCAGTTTGTCTGAGGCAACACCCATTCAGTTATTAAGGTTAGGTAAACAATGAGACAAAGAATGGCCTCTTTTACCTAGCCAAAAAAAATCAATCAATCAATTAATCCGAGAGGGGAAGACCCTCAGCATTTCTGGTTAAAACAGAAAAAAATGCTATTTACACTCACTCTGAGCCATCCAAGTCCAAACAATAACCCAATGAGGCTATGTATCTACAGACAGATATACCTGCATATACATAGCTACACATACATATGTGTACATATATATGCATAGATAAATATGCATATATGCATATACAGGTTTCTGTGAAAGACAGGATATACATTTAACAAACATGCAAAGCTAGAATATATATTGACCCTTTTGCAGAAATGACTAGCTTAATACAAATAGATGAATTTATCACGAGTTTTGATTAAATGAGACTATGTTTTTCAGAATTACTAACTAAAAACTCCACCTACACACACACACACACACACATATATATATATATATGAATGAAAGATGGAATTTAGATTATACTTAGAAAATTCTGATTTTGGTTCATGCCAGGCAGAGGAGCTACAAACCATAGGACAGAAGAGAGGCCTCAAGAAATCCTTCTTATATGGCAAGAGCAAAGAAATAGATCCTTCTAGGGCAGCTACCAAGAGAGAAGAGAAAACACATATAAATTTGCCTATTTTACTCTTTCTATCTCTACTGGTATGATCAGAAGTCAGGTGTAAGAAGACCTTAAAACAACCCTTGTCTTCCCATTTCTAGAAGAGAATCCTTGGAGTAGAGGGACATGCTTCACCATCAGTCCTCTGGAATCATATTTGGTCAGAGTCCTTAAGTCTTTCAAATTTGATCTGTACAACTGTTGCTGTTATCATATATGTTGTTCTGATGTTTCTGTTCACTTCGCTCTACAAAAATAAAATTCAATTTAAAAGAAAAATAGGCTCCTAGCAATAAGCCAACTACTCTATAAGCCAGTCCTCAGTTGCTCCTTAAAATCAGAATGGGAAATTGTACCCTCTGCAGTTCATGCCAGAACCACTGTACCTTTCATTTAGGGTTACTGCCCCTTATGGGATACAGGCAATTAGAGACAAATGAAGCCCGTTCTCACATTCCTTCAATCTAGATGCATAACTCCAAGTGTCACTCTTTCTTTGGTCATTTGGTTCTAGAAGAAGCTATTAACCATACAGGCACTCCTCCAAAGAGCCTGAATTTAACAAGCAGTCAATCAATAATCACAATATTGCCACATTAAATAAATAAGCAGATGAACACTGAGCATTAGGAAGATTAATCTGACAGCATGTATAGGATTGATCGGCATGAAGAGAGACTAAAGGCATGGAGATCAATGAGGAGCCCATTGCAATAGTCTAGGCAAAAGTTAATGAGGGCCTAAACTTGACTGATAACAGTAAAAATGCAAAGGATACGATTAGTAAAAGAGATATTGACAAGGAAGAATCCATTACACTTGAGGACTGCTCAAATGTGAGAAATAAGGGAAAAATAAAACCTGGAAGTGGTGCTTCTATTTATTTCTAGTATATATAGCTAGAACAATGGTAGTGTCATGAACTAAAATAGGAAAGTCATATTGAGTTGGTTTAGAAGGGTAAATGTTGCATTTGATTTTAGACATACTGAGTTTAAGTCATCATTAGTTCATAAAGGAAAATTCCAGAAGACAACTGGACATTCAGGAGAGGAAACTGGGAAAGATATAAGGACTAGAGATACAGATTTGAATGTCTTCTGCATAAAATTAGTAGTTGAAGCCATTAATAATGGATGAGATGCAGGGTGGCCAGGTAGCACAGTGAGTAAGAGCACTGGCCCCAGAGTCGGGATGACCTGGGATCGAATCTGAGCTCAGACACTTAGCACCCACCCAGAAACACCTGGCCGTGTAACCTTGAGCAAGTTACTTAACCCCAATTGCTTTAAAAAAAAAAAAGAATAGATGAGATGAAAACAAAGGAATAGGTTTGGAGAAAGAGGGAAATATAAACATTTAGGAATGAGTTATCATCATCAACTTTAGCCATTCTGCTCATCTGCTAGTTCTGTCCTCTCAAATGACTTTGAATTTATTTGAAGTTATTGTCTTTATATTTATTCTGCATATATTCAAAAGAGAAGTCAGGATTTGTGAGGATTGATAAGGCCATGTTGGATTTCCCATTTATAAAGATAAATGAAATGTCCAATGAAAGAACAGTTTCAGAGGAATCATTGACTCATAAGCCAAATCACAAGGAGTTGAGTGAGGAGTGAAGACCAGAAGTTGTGGAAACACTCCACCAAGAAGTTTAGTAAAGGAAAAAAGAAAGAAAAAATAGTAGATAAGAATAACAAAGGGAGTCAGTAGAAAAAGGAAAAATTGTGGATGCAAGAGAAAAAAAAAAAAAAACACAAGGTCTCAGAGGAAATCAGAGGGTCATAGGTTTAGAGTTAGAAGGAACCCCAGAGTTCAACTCCCTTATTTTCCAGATAAGGAAACATCCATTAAATCCAGGAAGTAACTGTTTATGTTCACACAGATACTGTATCATATATCAGAGTTAGGATTAGAACCCAAGTTCTCTGATTCCAGAGCCTAAGTTTTTCTTCTACCCGGGTCCAAACATACAAGTAGAGGGCCTTTCCTTTAGCAAAAAGAGTAGACATCAGAGACAGAAGAGAGAAAGGAAGGGCAGTAATAAAATAAAATTAAAAAGGTTTTAAAGGATAAGGAGGAATCTGAGAAAAGTCAAAATGCATGGCCTTAATCTATTAAGTAAAAGTAATAGCACGGTCATCTTCTGAGAGTAAGGAGACTAGGAATTGAAAACTGAAGTAGAAAAAGCTTGAAACTAATGCCAAATGGAATTTAATAAGGCAAAAATATTAAAAGTTTGATAGCTAAGCAATGGTAAAGGGACAACAAAAATTAAATAGGCAGAATGAATCATGTTGGATAACTTGAATGATTTCCTCCAGATATCCAGAACTAGGAGTTAAAATACATATGGCATTTAGCATTACCAAGGACTGGGGAACTGTTCAAAAGAAGAAAGGTCAATGAGATAGCAATAGCAAAGATTCTAGTATTAAGCAACTAGAATGATTGAATATGGGATTCAAACTAGGAAGGAAGACAAGTGAAGTAAGACCTGGTAGGATGAAGTCAGGTCATGAGAGTTGGGATCAAAGAACTAGGAATTAGGTGAAGGGAAGGAGAAGGTACAGCAGAAATGAAGACATTAAGAAAAATAGAGACATAATAATATAAAAGTGTAATTTGAGTTCAAGATATTGGTGGTATAAAAATTCAAAGTGAGGACGAGATAGAAGACCTACATGTTCCAGTGGCTGACTGGTGAGGAGGTAGAGATCACTGAAACTGAGATGGTAGGAAATTGTGATACTAAGCGAATTAGAAGGACCATCAAAATGTGGCTTTTAAGATACTTGAGAATGCCGACAAGGTATAGTTTATAAAATAAGATTGAACCAGGCATTGAAGTCATAAAGAAGAGAGTATGTGCTGAAGTTTCACAGAAAACTACCAAAAGGATGAGAAGAGGATATTGTAATCAAATTACATGAACCTCAATCCAGGAAAAGATGAACAAAATAATAGCAAGGAGCTGACAAGTGTGTTAATCTACTTCCTGGCCCTATGAGCTGGGAATAATGGAACAAGGAGCTACTATTGGAGAGGCTTTCCAGGGATGTGGTGCTGCCAGGAGAAAGTCAGGTGTCAGTGGTTTGAATATCAAGCAAAGTTCAAATTCTACTTGGTACCTGAGCCCTTGTCTACAATATGGCACCCAAGTGTTTTTCTTCTAGCTTCATGAACCACAATTCCTCCTTTCTGTTTGATTGCTCACTGTTTCTCCAACATACTCCACTTTTTTTCGTCTAGGATTTTCCTTATGTCACTCCCTCTGTGTAGAACAATTTTCTCCCAGATAATAATAATAACTAATGATAGCATTTATGTAGAGTCTTGCAGTTTATAAAGTGTTTTGCAGTTACCATTTCATTTTATCATCACAATAACCTTGGGAGGCAGGTGCTGTTATTACACTATTATTACCCCCATTTTAGAGATGAAGAAAGTAAGGCAGAGGTTAAATGACTTGTCTGGGGTCATACAACTAGTAAATGTTTAAAGCTGAAGCTGAACTCCAGTCTTCTTGATTCCTCTCCTACCTTTCCAAGTCTTATCTTCAGCAACCTACCTCAGGTGTTCCTCCCTCATTATTCCAGTTGGAAGTGATCTTTCCTTCCCACAATCCTTTATTTTGACCGTTCATATGGTTCTCATACTCTACCTCATTTTGAAGTTATTTTTGCATGTCATGTCCCCTAAATATAAAGTTAGAGATTTTGCCATACATGCCTTTATAAACCTCACTTTGCCTAGTACATACAATGCCTTGTACACAGTAGGAGTTCAATACTTGTTTGTTTGTTTGTTTGTTTTTAAAGCAACCAGGGTTAAATAACTTGCTCAAGGTTACATGGCCAGTTATTTCTGGGTGTGATGCTAAGTGTCTGAGCCCGGATTTGATCCCCAGGTCATCCTGACACTAGAGCCAGTGCTCTTACTCGCTGAGCCACCTGGCCGCCCCTGAGTTCAATACTTGTTAAATGGAATGTTGTTCTGTCCTGAGTCAGCAAAGTACTGTGCTGGAATGAGCACCTGGTTTGGAGTCAGCAGAGCTGGATTTGAATCTTACCTCAAGCTAATTGACACTGGGTAAATAATTTTATATTTCTGGGCATAAGTTTCCTTATGTGGAAGATAAGAATGTTGGACTAGAGGATGTCTGAGGTCTTTTCTAGTTTTACATCCCATGATTCTACCAATTCTGTCACTAGGCAAAGGCCTAAATAATTACCATTAAAACTAACAAATTTGGGGCAGCTAGGTGACACAGTGAATAGAACACTAGCTCTGGAGTCCAGAGGACCTGAGTTCAAATCCAGCCTCAGACACTTAACACAAAAACCAGCCATGTGACCCTGGACAAGTCACTTAACCTCAATTGCCCTACTTTTCCCCCTCCAAAAAATAAAAATAAAAACCTACCAAATTCAAACTACCAAGTTAACCAAGTAAACCTTTCTTACCTGGATTTTCAGACCTGTTTAAAGTCTAAAATATCCAAATGAGACAAGTCAGGGAGCATTTATTACACAGCTTCTATGTGCCGGGGACCATGCTAAGCACTGAAGAAACAAAGAAAGGCAAAAGACAGTCCCTGCCCTGCAGGAGGTCACAACCCAATGGGGGCATATGCCGTCTGATGGTTTCATTTACATTCCTCACGATACTATCTCTCCTAAATAATTTTAAAATGTGTTTTTGCCGAGGAAAGCAAGTGACGCTTAATAAATCAAATAATTTGTTCCAGTTCATTGAAAACTATGCAAAATTTGATTTTAATTAATTAATTGAAAAATTATATGTTTGAAAGATCACCTCTTTGGTAAAAGTGACAAAAACGTGGAAGACACCTTCAGGTGACAGGTACTATTAAAAGGCCCTGGAGTCATGAGGACCTGAGTTCAAATCCATCCTCAGACACTTGACACACTAGCTGTGTGACCCTGGGCAAGTCACTTAACTCTGATTGCCTCACACACAAATATGTGTGTACATATATATTATATACATATGTATATGTGTGTATACATATATTTATATTATATTTATTAAATATATTAATTAATATATTATAACTATTTATATATGTACATTATATATAATCATAACAAAAATCCTACTTTCAGGGAGTTTCTACCGACAGAAATTTTATTCTTCTAGTTCAGTTTAGAATTCAACCTTTCAGAGTATAAAGAGAAATTAGTTTCCACTGCCTTCTGCATTTAAATTTGGGATTTGGGTTTTGGAGTTTTTTGTAACTGCTTCCTATAGAATTTCTATAGGATTTCCTTTCTTTGAATTCCTGTAGCTGAACTCATTTTTCAGCATAGCTTAATGAGGTAACTTCTTGTATAAGATACTTCTTATTAAGGTTGATGAGGAAAGGCATATTTCCCATAATTATACATCAAAAAACAACTGATGCGGTACTTGCTCTTATATTTTCCAAGAGAACATCTTTTTTCTTTTTTTTTATTTTTTAAAATTTTTTTATTTACTTTTAGTTTACAACACTCAGTTCCACAACCATTTGAGTTCCAAATTTTCTCTCCCTCCCTCTCCTACCCCCTCCCCTCCATGGCGGCATGCAATCAAATATAGGTTTTACAAATGCCTTCACATTAAACATTAATCAAGTTGTAAAGAAGGATTATAACCAATGGAGTGAACAATGAGAAACAATATGTTTTGAAAACAAAACACAAAAGAGAGACAGCAAGTAGTTTATTTCAATCTGTGTTTAGACTCTGTAGTTCTTTCTCTGGATGTGGATATATATCCCTTTTCATCATGAGTCTTTTGGAGCTGTCTTCTAACCTTGCATTGATGAAAGGACCCCAGTCTATCAAAGTTAGTTGTCACATATATGATGTGTCTGTAATTGTGTACAGAGTTCCAAGAGAACATATTTGTTCTAAGACAGTCATAAGAATAATAAATTTCACAAAGACAAGATGGGCTCAATACACAAACAAACAGACCTTTGATTTCATAGGTTCAGAAATTACCTCCAGTAATGTAAATTGTAACCCATCCTCTGCATCTTATCATGTCATCCCACAGGTTTGCCTCAGGGAGTCTATTCCCTGTGCTGGAGGCCTTCCTCGATTTTTCCTGATATCACAAGAATCCCAGTGTCTATCATCCCTCATCCTAGCCACAGGATCAGCCTAACTTCTCTTCCTAACATACATTTCTCTTTTGACATATTTTACTATCATTTTTCAGAAGAACTTGTTCAAAGTTCTTTGACTACTTAAATCCATATATTCAAACCCACCCACCATGTGCCTTCCTTTTGCCCTCTGTACAAAATTCATTTTCAGCTCTTTGAACACTGCCATGTTTCATAGATGTACCTCAAACTAGAATGAAGGCAGACTACAATACAAAACAATTCCACTATAATTCTTTAGCTCCTTTAAAGCACAATTCACTATCACAATAAGTGGATGAATGTATATGAATTATATTTAAATATTGAAAGAAACTTTAAAGATCACCTAACCCAACCTCATTGTTTTACAGATGAGGAAATCAAAGACCAGAAGAGGTTCAGTGAGTTAACCCATATCAAGCAGAAAGATACTATCAGAGCAAGGACCAGAACTCAGCTCTCCCAAATCCTTGTTCACCATTCTTTCTTCTAAACCAGGCTTTCAAATATTTGCTAAAAACAATTAAGTGTATCAAATCTTCACTTAACCCATGTCATGTGAAAACGTATATGAACTAATGCAAAATTAAGTGAGTAGAACCAGGAGATCATTGTACATGGTAACATCAATGTTGTAATGGTGAAAAAATGTAAATGACAGCTATTCTGTTGGTGGAGTTGTGAACTGATCCAACCATTCTGGATAGTGATTTGGCACCATGCCCAAAGGGTTACAAAATCATGCATACCATTTGACCCAGCAATACTATTACTAAGTCTATATGCCAAAGAAATCAAAGAAAAAGGGAAATGAACAATATGTACAAAAGTATGTATAGCAGTTCTTTTAGTGGTGGCAAAGAATTGGGAACTGAGGGGATGACCATGCATTCAAGAATGGCTGAACAAGTTGTGGTTGTGATGGAATACTATTGTGCTATGTAAAACCTAGAAAAACTTACATGAACCGATGCAAGGTGAAATAAGCAGAACCAAGAGAGCATTATACACAATAACAATGATCAACTGTGAATGACTTAGCTATTCTCAGCAATACAAAGATCAAAGAAAATCCCCTTTTTTTAATATTTTAACTTTTTTTCATTTTGAACTTAAATACAAAAAGAAAAAAAGAATATTTCCATGTACACAGCACACACAAAAAGATTCACCATTTCACACTGTTTACTTTAAAAATAAACTATATAATAAATGCTATACATCGTTTTCATAGCTGCCCTGCTTTTCTGCTTTTCCTTCTAAGTTCTCTTTTGTTCTCTGCTGTGCACTTTTTTCTCCCTCCCTCTCTATCCCACCACAGAGAGGGCTACCATTGGACACATATAAGTACATGTATATAAAACTGACTTTGCATGCTTCCATTTATCAGTTCTTTCTCTGGAGATGGAAAGCATCTTACTTTATAGATCCTTCGTAGTTGATTTGAGTATTTTTGATACTCAAAATGACTTGGTTATTCAAAGTTGTTCTTAGAACAATATTGCTGTTACTGTGTGCAATGTTCTCTTGGCTCTACTCATTTCAGTCATCATTATTTCTTGCTAGTCTTTCCATGTTTTGCTAAAATCAACCAGCTCATCATTTATTATAGCACAGTAGTATTCCATCATATATTCCACAACTTGTTCAGCCATTCTCCAATTGATAGGCATCCCTTTTATTTCCAGTTCTTTTCCACCACAAAAAGAGCTGCTAGAATATTTTAGTTCATATAAGTTCTTTTCCATTTTCCTTAATCACCTTAGGTAACAGACCTAGTGATATTGCTGGATCAGAGGGGATACACAGTTTTATAATCCTTTGGACATAATTCCAGATTGCTCTCCAAAATGGTTGGATCAGTTCACAGTTCCCCTTCATTCTTAGCCAATCTGATAGGTGTAAGATGATATCTCAAAATTGTTTTAATTTACATTTCTCTAACCAATAGTTATTTAGAGCATTTTTTTACATGACTATGTATAGTTTTGATTTCTTCATCAAAAACTGCCTGTTGGGGTGGCCAGGTGGCTCAGCGAATAAGAGCACCGGCTCCAGTGTTGGGATGACCTGGGGATCAAATCCGGGCTCAGATACTCAGCACCACACCCAGAAATAACTGGCCATGTAACCTTGAGCAAGTTACTTAACCCTAATTGCTTAAAAAAACTGCCATTCATCTCCTTTTACTATTTATCAATTAGGGAATGACTTATAGTCTTATAAGTTTGACAAAGTTCTTTATATGGTTGAGATATGAGATCTGAGTAACAATCTATAAAAAATTTTCTCCCAATTTTCTATTTTCCTTCTAATCTTGGCTATATTGGCTTTATTTATAGAAAAACTTGGTAATTTAACATAATCAAAATTATCCATTTTACACATCACAATGTTCTCCATCTCTTGTTTATTCAAAAATTATTCTCCTATTCATAAGTCTGATAGGTAATAGGGTCCACATTCTTCTAACTTTCTGATGGTATCTCCCTTTATATCTAGGTCATGTATCTATTTTGACCTTATCTTGGTAAATGGTGTAAGATTGTCTTTGCCCAATTTCTGCAAGACTGATTTCCAGCTTTCCCAACAATTTTTACCAAAGAATAAATTGTTTTCTCAAAAGCTTAAATCTATACATTTGTCAAACATAAAGTTGCTATGGTCATTTGCTACTGTGTATTGGATATCTACTCTGTTTCACTGATATACCTTTCTATTTCAAAGCCAGTATCAGATAGTTTTGATAATTACTGCCTTATAGTTTATATATTGCTTTATAATTTAAGGCCTACCATTGCTAAACCTTCTTCCTCTATATTTTTATTCATTCCTTAGATATTCTTGATTTTTTCTTATTCCAGTTGAATTTTGTTATTGTTTTCTCTGACTCAGTAAAATAATTTTTTGGTAATTTAACTGGGATGGCATTAAATAAATAAATTAGTTTAGATAAAATTGTCATTTTCATTATATTGGCTTTGCCTACCCATGAATAACTAATATTTCTCCAGTTATTTAAATCTGACTTTATTTGCATAAAATGAGTTTTATAATTATGTTCCTATAGTTTCTGGTTTTGTTTTGATAGGCATACTCACTGGTATTTTATACTGTCTAACCAGTGTTTTAAATGCAGTCTCTCTTACTATCTCTTCTTGCAGGGTTTTGTTGGTAATGTATAGAAATGCTGATGACTTATGTGAGTTTATTTTACATCCTGCTACTTTGTTAAAATTATTCATTATTTCCACTATTTTTTTAGTTGAATCTCTGGGATTTTCAAAGTATATAATCATATTGTCTGCAAAAAGAGATAGTTTTATTAGATCATCGCCCATTGATTCTTTCAATTTCTTTTTCTTCTCTTATTGCTATTGCTAGCATTTCTAATATTGTAAATAATGTTGGTGACAATGGGCATCCTTGTTTCCCTCTTGGTCTTATTGGGAAGCCCTCTAGCTAATCCCCATTACAAGTAATGCTTGTTGATGGTTTTAGGTAGATGCTTTTTATCATTTTAAGGAAAAATCCATTTATGCCTATGCTTTCAAGTGTTTGAGTGTTGTATTTGTCAAAAGCTTTTTATGCATCTATTGATATAATCATATGATTTTTGTTACTTTTGTTAATGATATAATCAATTATGGTAATAGTTTTCCTTTTGTCAAACCATCCCCACATTCCTGGTATAAATCCCTCTCCATCATGATGTACAATATTTGTAATATATTGCTGTAGTATTTTATTTTAGGATTTTTTATGTTTTAGGATTTTTGCATCCATATTTATTAATGAAATCAGGCTATAATTTTTTTCTCTGTTTTTGCTCTTCCTGGTTTTGGCATCAATACCATAGTTGCTTCATAAAAGGAATTTGGCAGGACTCCTTTGCTTATTATTACAAATAATTTAATATTAGAATTTGTTCACCTTTCAACGTCTGATAAAATTCACTTGCAAATCCATATAGTCCTAATGCTTTTTTCTTAGGAACCTTATTTATGGCTTATTCAATTTCTTTTCTTAAAACTGGTTTGTTTATTCTATTTCCTTTTCTGTTAATCTAGGCAGTTTATATTTTTGTAGATATTCTTCCATTTCACTTATTAAATTTATTGACATACAATTGGACAATTATAATTACTTGTTTTCATCTTCATTAGTGGAATATTCACCCTTTTTTCTTTTTAATGCTAGTGATTTGGTTTTCTTTTTTAATCATATTAACCTATTTTTTTCTTAAAGCTGACTCAGTTTTATTTATTAATTCACTAGTTTTCTTACACTCAATTTTAGTCATCTCAACCTTTAATTTTAAGATTTTTCAATTTGATGTTTGAAGATTTTTGATGTTCTTTTTCTAGTTTTTTAATTGTATATCATATTAATTGATCTGTTCTTTCTCTTTTTTACTGATGTAAACATTTAGAGATATAAATTTTCCTCTGATTACTGCTTATGCTATATCCCATAGGTTTTGATATGTTGTATCATTATTGTCATTCTCTAATGAAATTATTGTTTGTTTCCATAGTTTGTCCTTTAAACTATTCATTCTTTAAGATTAGGTTGTTTAGTCTCCAATTAGTTTTTCATCTGTGTTTCTATGATCCTTTATTGATTATAATTTTTATTGCATTGTGATCTGAAAAGGATACATTTAATATTTCTGCTTTTCTACATTGAATTATAAAGTTTTTATGCCTTAATATATGGTCAATTTTTGTAACAGTACAATGTGCCTCTGAGAAAAAGGTATATTCCTTTCTTTTCTCACTCAATTCTTTCAAGATATCTATCACATCTAGCTTACCTAAGAATTCTATTCACCTGGTTATCTTCTTTATTTTTTTGCTTAGATTTATCTGATTCTAAAAGGGAAAGTTTAAAGTCCCCCACCATTATAGTATTGCTATCTATTTCTACCTGTAATTCATTTTTCCTTTAAAAATTTAGATGCTATAGCATTTAATGCACAGCAGTTTAGCATTGCTATTACTTCATTGTTTATGGTACTTTTTATCATAATGCAGTTTTCCTATTTATCTCTTTTAGTTAAATCTATTTTAGCTTTAACTTTGTCTGAGATCTTAATTGATACCCTGATTTTTTTTTTTACATCAGCTGAAGCATAACCAATTTCACTCCAACCCTCTATTTTAATTCTGTGTACATCTCTTATTTTTAAATGTGTTTCTTGTAAACAACATATTGTTGCATTCTCATTTTTAATCCATTCTGCTATCTGTTTCTGTTTTATGGGTGAATTCATCTCATTCACATTCAAAGTTGTAATTACTAGTTATGTATTTCCTTCCATCCTATTTTTCCTCACTATTATCCTTGTCAGCCTCTCTTTTTGCCCTATCCCTCCTCAGAAGTCTAATTTACTTCTAAGTACTACCTCCCTATTCTGTCCCTTTTAAAGAATCAGTCCCTTATATTCTCCCCTTACCCTCTTATTTCTTAATATACTCTTAGAGTTCCTCCTTTATCCTCTCTTCCCATCCTCCTACTTTTAATCTACACACCCCTCTAAAACACTCTCCCTCCTGTCTACTTGCCCTCCTATTTCTTTACAAAATTAGAAAACTTTTATACCTTTCTAGCCATTTATGTTTTCCTCTCTTTAACCCAGTTCCAATGAGAATAAGTTTCCAACACTACAATTCTCTACCCCTACCTGCTTCCACTGTAAAAGTTCCTCCATTCATGCCTCATTTGTATGAAATAGTTTCTCCATTTTGCCTCTCCCTAGGATCCAAGACAATTCCAAGGGACTTGTGATGAAAAATGCTATCCACCTCCAGAAAAAAGAACTGGTGAAGTTTGAATGCAGATCAAAGCATACTATTTTTTACTTTTGTTGTTATTTTTCTGGTCTGTGTTTTCTTTCACAGCATGACTAATATGGAAATATATTTTGCTTGACTGCCCATATATAACCTATATCAAATTGTTTGCCTTCTCGGTGAGGCAGGAAGGGAAGAACAGAGAGAGAGAATTTGGAACTCAAATTTTAAAAAAATATATTTTAAATTGTTTTTATAAGTAATTGGGAAAAATATTTTTTTAAAAAGACAAATGCTCTGATCAATGCAGTGATCCAAGAAAATTCCAAAGGACTGACTCATGATGAAAAATGTTATCCACCTCCAGAGAGAGAACTGATGAAGTCTGAGTGCAGATGGAAGAATAATTTTTTTCCACTTTGTTTTTCTTGCTTTTCATTTTGCAACATGGCTAATAATTAAATATGTTTTTAATGAGTTCACATATATAACTGATATCACATTGCTGGCCTTTCTAAGTAAGTAGAGGAGGGACAGAAAGGAGGGAGAGAAATCAGAATTTAAAATTGTTTTTAAATGAATGTTTAAAAAGTAAATAATGAATGGAAATAGATTTTAAAATTTTTGTAAAAAAAATTCTATTTTTAGACATTTTCCCTTCTCTTATCTTACGGTACTGCTCTCTTTTTTTGTGATCTTGCAAATATCACTGACTGACTCATCATATCACAACTGCCAGTTCTTTCAGAACCCAAGGATTCAACTTTTCATCTAGAACAGGTGATGACTTCATCAAGAAGTAGTAAGTGCTGTCTTTTTCATCTTCTTACTTATGTTAGGAATCAGCTCTCTATTAGCCATTTTTGTTCTATCATTTCCAGTTTAGAAGTAATTCTCCTTGGCAGAGAAAACACAAACAAATAAAAACTGAGTGATTCCCTCTTCTCTGTGGTCAGTTATTACTGTCCCATACACCCCTTCCCCCAAGGCAAAGACCTACACACCTTCCTAGATTTTCCTTATGTACCCAGTATATCTAAGGAAAAAAGCACTTTGTGCTATCCTTTGCTTCCCTGGCCAGCCTCAGTTCCTGCTCAACTTTAGCAATCCTAGTCCTATTTTTATGTAATCATTTCACATTCCTACATTCAATCCTCTGTTACCTGTCTTTGCTTTCGTCCTCTATACATTTTGTTTTAAAGTGTAAGAAGGTTGATGAATTCCCTGTGCATCTACATCAGCAATTTCAGATGACTCCCATCTTTCCATCTCCCTGGAATTGTTCCCCTTTATGTCTTCAGAATTTCATTCTCAAACATTTCCCATCGTTCCTGATCTCACCTCTCCTGCAACCCTTTATTCCTCTTTGTCAGAGGAGAAAACTGAAACTGAAGGCTAAATAACTTGCCAAAAGTCACAGACATAATCTTCTCCTGGCTCTGACATTTCATGGGTGACAGAGTTACTGAAACAAGGAGCTGATGCAGTTGCATAGCAGCAAGAGACAGGTGCTGATGCATAGACTGAGGAGAGATCTTGAAATCAATCAATAATCAATAAATATTTATCAAGTACCTACTATGTGCCAAGCACTAAACAGCAGAGATATAAAATTTGAAAAAAAAATACCAACAGTCCCTTCTCTCAAAGAGCTTACAATCTAATGGGGGAAGACAATACACAAAAGAAAGCTGAAAAGCAGCAGGAAATGGAGGGCATGGTGAAGTCCATCAGAGAAGTCCCTCATAGTGCAGTCAAGTTAGAAATGACAAAATGTCTGAGCTCAGCTCTCTCCATAAATAGAAAGTGAACTTTCCCAAATAAGTGAACTTTACCCATTACTCCATGGATAATATCAAGTTCAAGAATTCACCTAATAGGAGAATATGGGAACTAGTCTCCTACATTAATAAGATTTCCTCAACAGCATGTTCTTGGAGAAGGAAAAGGCATATCAATATGGCCCCTACAGCTGGAAGACTGAATGTGGAAGATCTTGGCCTTGCAAATTCCTCCTGGTTAATGCCATGACCTCTTTGGACAACAAATATCTGAGAGTTTGTTGCAGAACTTGTTCACAATCCTTGAACTCTCTTCACTCTCCAGGACCAGGCTCATTGGCTATTTGAGTGCTTTATCTTTTTATATTTGTTGCATCATTTGCATTTTCTGTAGGGTGAAATAAAGGTGGTTCTGTGGCCAATACTCATATTGTACAAGTGCCTGTGTGGAAATTGAGGCCTCTATCATATCCCTTTGGGAGAAACCTAAACTTTATTCTTGCTGGAGTAAAATTCCAGGGTAGAAATTATGAGAAAAAGATAGAAACTGACCCGTTAGGGTTAGCCCTTAAGATTAATCCTGGTCCATGTGAACCCACAGCCTTTAGTGGATTTTTAGAGGTTATACAAAATTTCATCACAGCAAAACTGTGTGAATATCCTATGCTTATATATAATATGGTACCAAAATAATCGAAAGCAATTTACCCATAGAAGCATTTCTAGGAATTACTTTATTTTTCTCTCTGGTTTCTTCCTCACTCCCATTTTTGACTCATATGAGTTTGACTAGCCTAAGTCACATTTCAAATTTTCCCATGATATAAAGGTAAGCTATGATGATTAAATCAAATAGATGCTTCCTCGTCTATCCTTAAAATTTGGTGATCCAACAACAAGAGCTATGACCAAAAATAGCACTATTTTTCACTAGCAACACTTACATAGTGATATCTTAGTATAGAAATATATTGGATAAAAGGAGGAAAAAAAGATTTGTAGCATTTGCAGGTTCTAAGAAGGCAACACCAACTCCTAAATTTTAGATGACATATTGAACCTGATTTATTAAGAAATGAGCCATGGGACTTTACATAATTGCAAAAGCTCTAGACCTCAGGTTTTTGTGTCATTTGAAAGACTTTTTAAGAAAAAGTCCCATAACAAAGAAACGTCTTGCTTCTGGGTACAATTAACTGATTATTTTTACTGCCGAAAACAAAAAAAAAAATAGCCTGTGTAATTAGCAAAATCTATTTTTCTCTTGGAAGTGTATATCAATATTAATTAGGTCTTGTGCTCTGATTGAAAACACTTTAAATGTCAAAAATGGCCAGGAGAAAACTTCCAAGATGTCTTCATAATTCATCTCTCCCTCCAACCCTATAGGGAACACCAGACTCAAAGAAGAGTCAAAATGACAGGGGGCCCAAAGGCAATGGAAGGACATATAGTAAATGGTGGAAATAGGCTACAGCACATTACTTGTAAGCAAATAGGGATGTAACAGACTTGATCTAGGATAGGGGTGGGGAATCTGTGGCCTCGAAGCCACGTGTGGCCCTCTAGAGCCTCAAGTGTGACCCTTTGATTGAATCCTTTTAGAGGGCCACATGTGGCCTCAAGGTCACAGATCCCACACTCCTGATCTAGGACATGTGTGGCCTAAATAAAAAAAAGCCAGTCGGGTAGTAATATAGAAAGATGACAGAGAGTTCAGATAGTACACATCAGACAGAGTAAAAGGATAAGAAGAAAGCCTCCATTGTGTTGGCCAGATACTTTAAGGAAGATATATATAAGACTCACACAAGGTGTAGAGATTTTGACTTTCATTAATTGATGAAAACATGGTTCCTCCAAAGGAATAAAATACTTTCCACCTCATAGGCTTGCATGATATAATATGTGAGATAGTCCAGGAAAAAAAATTAGTTTTTAGATCTAGCCTTCCTCTAACTGCCTCAGTTATAAGATGTCTCAGTTCTAAAAATATACTCTCTTCTTGTTTGTTGACTCACCCCCCCACACACACACACACACACCTCAATATTAGCTATTCCATAACAGGAACTTCCATCTCTTACTTAACCTCATTGGTATCCTCTGTGTGAGTGACATCAGAAGTGGAAACATAATGTGATGCATCTGAGTAAACCTCTACCCCATTCCTCTAAAACATGAGTGAGAGACTCTTCTGCAATGAGTCTCAACTCTGTTGTGCGGGAGACACCAGTTGCCCATCACTGAAGAACAGAAGGAATGGCTGTTTTCTCATGTGGCATAAACAGGGTTCCAGAGTAGGACAGTATTTCTTGCCCTAGTCATTGATCCCCTTTCTCCTCTGCCAGGCCTAAAAATCCTTCATCCTCCAGATCTTCAAAACACTTTGCAAATACGACAATAGCAGCCTGAGAGGCTAAAACACTAGATAAGGTAAAATTGTTTTTTAAAATAATAAAATAACATCCCACAAATGCCACTTTGCTTTACTGGTTTTTCTTGAGCAGCAAAAGGCTGTTTTGCCCATTTATCATATCAACACCAATGATTGGGAATTAACTTTAAGTGAATGGCAAAGAAGTCATGTGAAGTGCTAAAGGTAAGGGAAAGATCTTCCCGATGCCCTTTCAAGAACTCTAAGACCCCATAGAAACTGATGGTAGGATAATTCCTGAAGCTCTTCTTTCTCAAAGTACATGATTGTGGATTCCCTTGAGACAAACCTCCCTGAAAAGCAATGAGAATATTGGATTGACGATCAGAGGACATGGATTCAAGTCCTGACTCTGTCACTTACCATCTCTGTTACCTTGTAGAAGCCTCTCAGTAATTTCTCCAAGCCTAAATTTTGTTGTCGTTCAGTCATTTTCAGTTGTGTCTGACTCTTAATGACTCCATTTGGGGTTTTCTTGGCAAAGATCCTAGAGTGGTTTGCCATTTCCTCCTCCAGCTCATGTTCCAGATGAGGAAACTAAGGCAAACAGAGTTAAAGTGATTTGCCAAGGTCATACATTTGGACTGAAGAAAATGAGTCTTCCTCACTCCAGTCCCAGCACTACCTAGCTGCCCTAAGCCTGAGTTTACTCATCTGGGAAATTAGGTAATTGAACTAGATGACTTTTAAGATCCCTTTGAAAAGCACTAAAATCTATGATACTATGACTTCTCTCCTTACCCTCTACCCTGTCCTATGTTCTTATGACTACAAAGGACGGAAATGAACCTCCCCCAAAAAACTTATATCTTAGCCTTTATAATGAATTCTATTATAATAGTATAAAAGTGCCAAAGGAGAGGATGTTAAAAGATAAGTGCAACTTACTATTCACTTTAAGCAGGCATCTGTAGCATTTATTTCAAAATACCAAAGATTTTTCAGTTATAGCTCTAGTGAATTTATACGCCTCATTATAAAGTAATTCTGCTTAATTTGGGGGATTAGAAACTAGAGTTATTAGCTTTTTCACTGCTGCAACCTCCAAAGAAAGGAAAATGTAAATGATAATCTCATATTTCACACATATTCAGTATGTTATTAACAAGACATATTATAGTCACCAATTGGCTAGTCTCCTTGAAACTGGTCATTTTCAGAAGGGTGACCTATTCTCAATTGTGTGAGTTTAAATAAATCATGATATGATCCTGGGAACTTGGCAAGTACACCAGTGATTTTACATCTGGCATCACACACCAGCTGCATGTTGAGGGAATGAAAAGATTTTCGATTTCTTTACCTTGCCTCATTAGTCATTATGTGGGGATGCATGCATTACCAGGCATATGCAGCCTATGGCTCTCCATATGGAGAGAAATTTAGCAATGTCATAAAACCTGAGCAGAACTTGCTGTGGTCTAGACATTTCAGAAAATTATATGATTAATTTACTGAAAAATTCATCTATAATTTAATAGATTTTATTGTCTGTAGAATTAGAAATTTAATATGTGATTGTGGAACCTGTTGCAAGGGTTTCTGAGGCAGAGTTAACTTTAGTCACTGTCACAAGTAAAGTGTATGCACAATATGGCACCCATCTTCAAGTCATCATATAGATGGAAACAGTGGTTTCTTTGCCAAATCGATGTCCAACACATTTTTCACTTCATTCTGGATAACTTACTTGAAAATTTCTACTTGATGTAACTGATGACTTTTGAAGTTATTAAGGAGATTTTTTTAAATATTACTAGGGTTACTTCTCTCAGATTTTGATATTCTATGTGGAACTTTGTGAATTTGATTTTTTTTTAATCTATTAAATTTTAAAATGAGAGGCAGTGTGGTATACAAAGGCCACATAGAGGTCTGGCCTTTGAGTTAAAAGTACCTCAGTTCAGGTCTTGCCTCTAATATACTAACTTTGTGACCCTGGTCAAGTCACTCAACCTCTCAATCCCTAAGCAACGTTCTGACTATTAATTATAGAAGAGTTATATGCCTACAATAGTAGGGTGTTTTCTTAGTAGTAGTTCCCCACATTAATGAAATCATAAGTTCAGAAAAAAATTACTAAACAAAAATATTTCAATTGTATTAGCTTATATTGTATTTTAATTTGATTTACATTTTTATGCACATTTTAATTTTCCTACCATAATTAAACATTGAAATAATTTCATATTTAATAAATACTTTAAAATTTAAAATGAGATGTTCAACCCCAGTAATTTTCTAACAAAATTTATCAAATTCAATTAAAATAAAAATAAAATTTTAAAAATAAATGTCTGGTTGGATAATAATGGTATTAATAATGCAGAGTTTATCTACAACTGAAACCTGTAATTTTTCAAACCCATTGGATAAAATTATAGATAAGAAAACTGATATTTTGATGTTCTGTTTCATTCAACATTCATAAGCAATATCCATCATTCATCTCAAAATAAAATATGCCTAAACTCAAGCAGGACAAAAAGCTTCCTTGTAGACCTAAGCTTATGAAAGACTTTCCTGAATGAGAAGTCAAGAGAAGATAATGATCTCTCTGGGTTTTGACAGTGATATGAAAAGGAGATATTCCTGCAAAATAAATCTTTATAGTCCTAATCACTAAATCATTTGCTGAATCTACCAGTTAGCATTTGGATACTGGATTAGAGATGTGTAATTAAAAGTATTCTACCTTATTTACACCTTCATTGGCTCAACTGAATATCTTTTCATCTTACAATTGTCATGTTGTCCTACATTAATTCTTCAATTCGTTCAATGAATATTTAATGAGTCCACACCATACTATGCTAAGTGTTGTAAGGAATGGAAATATCCAAAACATGTTCTCTGCCCTTTTAAATTTAAATTAAGAATTTATAATCTGGGGGCGGCCAGGTAGCACAGCGAGTAGGAGCACCAGCCTCAGTGTTACATAACCCCAATTGCTTAGGGGCGGCCAAGTGGCTCAATGAGTAAGAGCACCGGCCCCAGTATGGGGATCTGGGGATCAAATCCAGGCTCAGATACTTAGCACCACACCCAGAAATAACTGGCCGTGTAACCTTGAGCAAGTTACTTAACTCCAATTGCTTTTTAAAAAAAAGAATTTATAATCTGGTGGGAAAGATAAGATGCATGTGTAAGAAAAGCTAAAATTCAAAGTACAAAATAATAAATATAAGCCAGGTGTAAGTAACTATAGGAACTAAATGAAGGAGCAATCAGAACATGAGATTCTTGAGAGAGACAGAAAGAAGCTGTCAAGCTTTTCTAAAGTGTAAAGTAATGTGTAGGCGTGTAATAGAAAATGAGTCTCGAAAACAAGGTTAAGAATTTTGAAGTTGATTCCCCTGAATTGTCCAAAAATCTACTCTGTGTCTGTGAGATGGCCAGACAAAATTTTGTACAAAAATATTATGTTTAGTGGACTTTCAATTGAATTATGAGCAAACGGTATGACATGGAGTCTCAAAAAATCTAATGCAATTTTTGCCTGTATTAAGAGAGGAAAAAGGATCCAGAAGGGAAAAGTAATAATATTTGGTGCTTGCTGCCCTTCTCATTCCACATCTAGAAAATTTTTTCTGTTCTGGGCATCATGTATAAGTGTTTTGTACCCCTCCTGTTCCTCCCCCCACCGAGAAAAGATATCCCAGATTACAGTACTCTAAGGATCTACATTCATTTAAAACTATAGCTCATCAGTCTCCATAAATATGTTACTTTTACTAATCAGTCAAAAAACTCAATTAGTTGAAATTAAAGGGCATTTTACCACAGATCTAGGAGTATGTCCTGTAATATGCTCTGAAATAACTAAAATAGAAAAATTTCTTATTTCTGCCCTGAGGTCTCATTAAAGACACCTCCCACTTTTGACTGGTTGACCTCATTTATAAAACAGACACTTTATGCTTAATGGACACATGATTTATTGAAGCACATTAAGGTAATTTTAAATGAGTCATATACTCCTCCCTAATCCTCCCACTGACAGCCCTCTGTGCCCAGGATATGGGAAGAAAGATCAGAGAAATGATTGTGGGCTTGGAATTCACTGACATCAAAACAACAAGCACTCAGAGAAAACAGGAAGGAGAAAGGCAGGGAAGGAGAAAGGGAACAAAGAAGAGAGGGGTTTCAAACTGCCTCCCATTTGATTTCACTAGTTAGGAATATTTCATAGCAGTGACTGGTACCAACCAGTCTTACTCCCATGGGTCCTATCCTGTTTCAGATCCCAAACCTCCAAAGCCCGTGCAGTCCTTCAGAATCAGTTCCAAAAATTTTGGAGTGGATAGGTGGCGAAGTGAATAGAGCACTAGCCCTAGAGTCAGGAGCCCCTGAGTTCAAATCCAACCTCAGACACTTAACACTTACTAGCCATGTGACCTTAGGCAAGTCACTTAATCCCAATTGCCCTGCCTTCCCCCTCCAAAAAAATGAGCAAAATAAAGAATCAGTTCCAACTCTTCCCAACTTCTCCTACTCCACGCAGTTTGTACTACATTGGCAGTCCCAGTGGGGCTCTATACCCATTAGGCTACCTTGCCCTTCCAAGAGTTCCCTATATCTTGGAATATTCTCTCTCAGAATACTCTCTCAGCATAAAAGTAACTGCATGGAATTCTAGACTTTGTTGTCTAGCCTCTCCACTCCCAACTACATGGAAAGAACTGAATGGAATCTCAGACTGGTAGTCATCCTCCAGGGCAAAGCCCACGGAACAACGTTAAGGGGCAGGACCAAGTTTGGATGCCCTTATAAAAAAATCTTGCCCTCCTTCCTGACCTCTCAAGAAGTTTCAACTTGATCTCAAACTCACAATTAGATGAAGCTTGTATATGGGTGTGTCCTTCATGGCTACTCAGTCCACAGAAGAAAAGAACTTACTTAAGGTAAAAAAGCAATGGTGTCCTTTTCCCCAGCCTCTACTTTGCATATGGCTGATAGGAGAGCAATGAAGT
Source organism: Petaurus breviceps papuanus (assembly GCF_028583685.1). Taxonomy (NCBI): domain Eukaryota; kingdom Metazoa; phylum Chordata; class Mammalia; order Diprotodontia; family Petauridae; genus Petaurus; species Petaurus breviceps. The sequence continues at coordinate 45,263,099 of NW_027185764.1, read as the reverse complement.
TGATAATTAGGAGGTCATGATTCCTAGAACTGTTTGGTCACTATAGAACAAATAAATATACGTTGACCAGTTATGGCTTGGTTGGAAGTCATCCAAGTGAGCATATCTGGAAAAGCCTTGTGGATTCCAGGCTTAAGTTTTCTTCCTTCACTGAAAGTAGCACCACCTTGGTCACCCAGGAGAGGAGCGATTTGAGTGGTACAAATATGGAGAAGTAGCCTTGTTGTCCAAGAAAAGAATGGCCCAAACAGTGCAATCAGTAGAGAAGCAGCCCCATCCATTGACGAGTTATTATGGGCAAAACAAGAGACATCAACATCCTCAACACAGAGTGGTGAGTTACTGGGGTGCAGTTTGCCCATCTTATGTCTCCCTGAACAAAGTGTAAGTTTGTGGTCACGTTCCCCAACAACTACCTTCTACTTTGTGGAAGAGTGTGTCCCCAGCTTCCAGGTGAAAGGTTATGATAGTAGTAGTAGTAGTATTGCTTTATATCCTGCTTAGTAAAGATAATAGATTATTGTTATATGGGAAGGCTTTGGGGGGGGAGAGGAGGAGAAGGAGGGATTCTGAGTGAAACTATGGTGATAATTAAGAAATCAAATATAATTCTTTTTAAATTTAAAAAAAAGACTTAGTACTGAGTTCTCCTTGACTAATTTTTTAAATGGAACATACACCAGTAGGGGCTAAGAAGCCTCAGTGTTTAGTAAATAGGAGAGGAGTTCCTCCACCAGGGTTGCTTTTATAGCACTGTGGCAGTGTAGATACCCCTTCTGGGGACCCTTGAACCTGCCAATATGAATGAAGTTGGGGGTAAGTGAACCAGCTTAGAGAAAGAAAGAAAGAAAGAAAGAAAGAAAGAAAGAAAGAAAGAAAGAAAGAAAGAAAGAAAGAAAGAAAGAAAGAAAGAAAGAAAGAAAGAAAGAAAGAAAGAAAGAAAGAAAGAAAGAAAGAAAGAAAGAAAGAAAGAAAGAAAGAGAGAGAAAGAAAGAGAGAGAAAGGAAGAGAGGAAGAAAGAAAGGAAGAGAGGAAGAAAGAAAGGAAGAAAGAAAGGAAGAGAGGAAGAAAGAAAGAAAGTGAGGAAGAAAGAAAGGAGAAAGGAAGGAAGGAAGGAAGGAAGGAAGGAAGGAAGGAAGGAAGGAAGGAAGGAAGGAAGGAAGGAAGGAAGGAAGGAAGGAAGGAAGGAAGGAAGGAAAGGGATTGCCAGGCACCCACTATACTTGTAAATTACCATCTAAATAAATAGTATAATAAGAAAAGCAGCAAAAAATATTCTCCCCCATCATAAACCAAAGGAGCACTTTATGTGTGTATATGTATTCAGTGAGGTGGGTAGAGAAAGAAAGGGAAAGAGATAAAGAGAAAACATCAGTATTATATGTGTGACCAACATGAACATATGAAGGACATACATGTTGGGAGTACATGCAGCCAAGGAACAAAAAGTAAGAGACACATACAGGGAACATGTGAGGAGACCAGGATGATATTGTAGAGAGGCAGCTCAAGCATCTAATACTTACTGCCAGTCTGCTACATCTCGTGATGTTATCATCAATGGTCCAATTACCCATTTGTATGGAATTCAGCCTCTTCCAAGAACATAGTCTCTTCCTCAAATCGATCCTATCATCTTTGTGGGTGAC
>NW_027185764.1:45233324-45261050 GCF_028583685.1 Petaurus breviceps papuanus | reverse complement strand
ATAGATAGATAGATAGATAGATAGATAGATAGATAGATAGATAGATAGATAAACTGAAAATAATCTCAGAAGGAAGGTACTAGCATAAATGAGAACTGAGAAAGACTTTGAATAAGGTGAGATTTTTAACTGAAACTTAAAAGAAGGTAGGAAGTAAATATGAGAAGAGGGAATTCCAGGTATAGGAGTCAGCCAAGGAAAATGCACAGATTCTGGAGCTGGAATGTCTTCTCTGAGTAACAGGAAGGAGGTTGATGTCAGGTGGATCACAGAGCACCTCAAGGCGATTAAGGTGTAAGGAGACTAGAAAAGTAGGAAAGAGCCAGATTATGAAAAGTTTTAAACACCTAATGGAGGATTTTTATATTTGATACCAGAAGTAATAGGGAGTCACTGGTATTGATTAAATGGAAAGGGAAAGGGTGTGTTATGGTCAAACCTGTACTTTGAAAAAATTGCCTTGATAACTGAGAGGACTGCCATAGGGAGAAATTTGAGGCAGAGAAGCCAATCAGAAGGTTACTTTCATAGTCCAGGTTTGAAGTGGAGATGATCACCACCCTGGTGGTGGCAACATCAGAGGAGAGAAAGAACCGTATCTACAAAAGATATTCTGAATGTAGAATTGAGATTTTGCAGCAGATTATCTACGGGGAATGAAAGCAATTAAGGAGTGAAGGATTACAGCTAGCTTGTGAGCCTGTTCTACTGTAAGGATAGGGGTGCTATTGACAATAGAAAGGAAATTAAGAAGAGGGGAAGGTTTGGGGAAAAAGATAATGGTGCTCTGGTGGTCTCACGGTTGCTTTCAGGCACTGGCCTAATGGTCCCTACTAGGTAATGCCAAGCATGAAGTTGTGAAAATTTTCAGCCTCTGGTAAAAGTCCTCAACTGACATTCTAACTCTTTCCCATAAGAGGAATGGGTGCACCAACTCTCTTTTAGCTTGCAGCCCTAGCTCTTTTAATAATGGAAATTCAAGCTTTTCACACATCTAATAACAGACTAGGGGAAATGATGAGTTGTTTTTCTCATCTTAAGAAGAATCTGTCAGTCCCTGAGGCCTTAGGTATATAAGGGGTTTTCTCAACAGAAGGAGACTCTGCCTCCAAAGGCCAAGCTTTTTTGAAATAAATACAGTGAGCCAGCAAAGTAGATGCTACAGGTAATTAATTTGTCTTTGGAACTCCCAACCAAATTGGCCTTCTTACTGTTCTTAGAATGAAAGAGTGGGATTCTTTCTGGAGTGTCATATGTCTTCACATATGCTGTACTGTTATTATATGGAATGGTTGTCTGGGAGGGGAAGAAGGAAAGATTCTGGGAGAAACCTTGGAAAAAATCAAATTAAATTTATTTTTCAAAAGACTTAATAGAGCTTACCAGTATATAGGAAATAGGAAAGGAATTTTCCCACCAGAGTTAGCCTTTGTCTTTTTTTCCCCCCAAAAGGGGTAGTGAGGGAAAGAAAATAAATGATTGCTAATTTTTTTAAATAGAACTAATTTTAAAAAAAAAATACTGACAAGCTATAAAATATCAATCAGTAAGAATTTATTAAGAATCTACTGTCTCCCAGGCACTGTACAAGGCACTTTGATTTCTCTGGCAAGTGAAGTAGGAGTGTGGAGGGGGAGGAAAATCAAAAGCTATTTGGATAAAAACATAAGAGCCAATGTTTCACCTTCAAACCTTTGTTCCAAACTTCTGCTTTTGTTGGGTAGACATGGCAGCAAGATGACACGGTAGATACAGTGCCAGGCCTCGAGCCAAACTGACTCATCTTCCTGAGTTCAAATCTGGCCTTCTGACATGCCTTCTGACTCTCCTTTCCACTCTGTCTCACATTGGGCAGGTAGGTGGTGCAGGGGATAGAGTGCTGAAACTAGAGTCAGAAAGACCTGAGTTCAAACCCAGCCTCAGACACTTACTAGCTATGTGACCCTGGACAAATCACTTAATGCCCTTTGTCTCAGTTTCCACTTCTGTAAAACGAGCTGGAGAAGAAAAATGACAAACCACTCCAGTAGCTTTCCCAAGAAAACCCAAAATGGGGTCATGAAGAGTCAGACATGACTGAAACGACTGAACGAGTTTATTGAGTGGGGTTGAAGCAGAGGACAGAGAGGTCGGACCTATATTCTAGCTTTGCTGGCTGTGCAGAGGACTGGTTGGCATCAGGATAGACTTGAAGCAGAGAAACCAATTAGAAGCCTGTTGAATGGCCCAAGGAAGCTTGGTAGTGGATATCTGAATTGGGGTGATAACTGTGAGTAGAAAGAAGGAGACTGATGATTGAGTGTGTGGAATGAGGTAACATGAGGAGCCATGGACAGTGCTTGAGGATGTGACCTGGATGAATGGAAATGGAAGAATGGGAAAATTTATAGGAGGGGTGGGTTTGGAAAAAAAAGATAATGAGTTATATTTTGGACTCGTTGAATTTGAGCTCTCTAGAGGCCATCTATGCCATGCCTCTTGTTTTACAGATTAGGAAACTGAGAGCCAGGAAAGTTAAATGACTTGTCCAAGGTCACACATATGGCAAGCATCAGAGGTGAGATTTGAATCTAGATCCTCTGGCTTCAGAGCCAGTGTTCTTTCCACTGTAGTATGAGCATTCAGTAAAAATATAATAGATAAATGAATCATTTTTTAAACTGGATCTTAAAATAAATCAGTTTTTTACTTTACCTAAGCTAAACAGCTACTAGAAAACATTTAAAAGCTGAATAGCTTCCCCAATGGTGACCAGACATTTTTGCCCTTCATTTGAAGCAAAATAGCTTCTCCTCCCTAGCTCATGCTACTGTTTCCAGGGTTTCAAGTTTAAGGGATGATTGATTAATAACAAAAATAGTAACAGCTACGATTATCTTGGCTCCACCTCCCCGACATTTGGGAGATTTCAAGTTCTCAGCTTCTCTCCCCTCTGTCCCCAAATTATCCAGACAAGCGACATATGGATCCCTGCAATTTCAATGTATATGAAATTCAAATGAAAGTTAAAAAGGCATACTAACCTCCCCGACAAAACAGGGTGTGTGTCTTTCATTCCCTCCAACTCCCCACCCTCATTTCTATCCTGGGAGATTCCTCCTGTACTCCTTTGGCTCACAGAGAATGGAGGGAGGGGAGGAACTTTCACAGTGTTACTCAGAAACAAAGAGGAGTAGGGAAGTAGAGACTGTCATGTTCAGGTGGTCCAATAATTGGGCAAGATTCACTGTTGCTTTCAGTCTGCAACAGACTCCAGCTGTGGCGTGGCATCTCCCCTTGCATTCTCCTGTGGTCCTGCCTCCCTGCCCCGCCACACACTCCAGCTTCACTGATAGTATCTAGAAATTGTCTCTCGATTCTCTTTGTATCCTTAGCACTTAGCACAAAGCCTGGCACATAGTGAGCTCTTAATAAATTTTGACTGTCACTGCTTAGAAATCCCAAAAGGCCATAAATTATAGCTGTCTCCCTGTTATAATATTCTCTGTCACAAAATGTAAAACAACCCCAGGGCTGTCTCTTTGTAATAAAGAAAGATCCCAGAATCAGTTCCACCTTGACTCCATTCTGAATCACCCAGATTTGTGTGAGATTTAAATGGCAGAAAATTCTCCCAGGTTACACAACGGCTTGACAGAAATCTCTGTCTGGATCAGGGGTGGGAACCTGAGGCCTTAAGGCCACGTGGAGCCTTCTCGGTCCTTAAGTGAGGTCTTTTGAGAGAATCCTTCTTCAGCCACACTTACGGACCTTGGATTTAGTCAAAAGGCTACACTTAAGGATCTAGAAGGTCCCATGTGGCCTTAAGCAGGTTCCTCACCCCTGGCTGAATGTTCCACTGGCACTTGAAACTGATCATGTCCAAAATGAAACTTCTCCTTCTTTCCTCCCAACTTCTGTTCCAGCCCTCTATAACCCCAGAGTCATCCAAACTTAGGTAGGGTGCTGAAAGGAATCCTAGGGAGCATGGAGTCCAAGACCCAGATGGTTAGAACCTTGACAAAGGGCATGCAAGAAATCGATTTTATGGCCAGGACCTGGACCAAGGTCATCTGACTCCAGCTGGGTGTGCTTTTGACTGTGCTAAATAGTAATCATTGACTCTTTCTTCTTCCCTGCCCTCTCACATTCTATCCTGCTAATTCTATCTCACATCCATATACTCTCTTCCATTCTCACTGCCACTCCCTAGGTTCAGGCCCTCATTCTTGCTTCAAATATTCTAATAATTGACCTTCATGCCTTCAATCCCTATTCTTCTAATCCTTGCTTCATACCCTGGACAAATAATCTTCCAAACGTACAAGTCTGATGATGTCATGCTCATGCTCAAATATCTTCAATGGCTCCCCACTGACTACAGGATAAGAAATTAAACTCCTGAGCCTGGCATTCAAGGCCCTCAACAGGAATCCATGGAATTATGCTGTGAGAATGTTAATATAAACCGATATGAAATGTGTATTCTTCGCACCATGAGAACCAAAGTCTTCTCTTCATAGGCTCAAAGGATCATCTTTATCAGTATATCTAGCTTCATACTTATCCCCTCTTCCTAAGATTTGCAATTAATTACAGCATAACATGCAATAGAATCTTAAAACAAATCCTTTTGTTGAAGGAAAAGAAATTCAAGGTCTGTTGCCAGTGGCAGAAGATAATCCCATAGGGGAGCATGAAGAAAAGTGACTGAGCTGTAGATAAAAGCACAGCTCCTGCTGTGGGACATTATACAGCCATCAAAGGTACTGGGAAAATGCCAAAAACGCCTTCGTGCTAGAGACTGGAAACATAAGTTAAGTAGTCTCATGCACACTGAATGGAAAAGAACAGTCCTGGGATTCTATCAGGCATAGCTATAGTAGATGAGAGGAGAAGCCTTTCATCTTCAAGTGCAGGAGATTTGTTTTCTTCTTTAAAAGCAATGATAACACAGAGAAGGCCCCGATACAGGCAAGAAATACACCACAGCAACCCATTGTCAGCTCCATTGAGATAGTACAGTTCTTTATGGTGCTAAACCTATTCAAACCCTCTACACACAATGACACCTAATTATAACACCATATGCTTGCAAGAGATCATTTTTCACAATGCCTAAGACCTTTACACATGGCAAAATCTTTTCTAGTAAGGCTTCCTACATGAAGCAAAGAATTTACTTGATTTGCTATCCTCCTGTCAGCAGAGCATCTCGAAGACCTTTGAGGCATAATATCAAAACTGTTGCCTTAATAATTTTTTCATATATTTTTGCATGTTTGGTTAATTAATTGGCATCATGAGAATATATCATTTTACATTTAGATTTGAGTATCCGTGGATTAATTTAGTAATAGATATGATTTTAATTGGATTTGAAATTGGGGTATAATGTCTCTAAGGAATTTCAGACTGGTCAGGGTAGACTAAAATATTAATTACTGTACTTCAAAATATTATCATGTTTTCTGAATTCCTTATAATCTCTCAAAGTTCCCACAGCAGTGATGAGGGTTTTCCAAATCCTTATAATTTCTGGAATGCTGAGTTGTTTGCCCAGATTACTAAATGAGAGTGGCTTTTTCTAGCTCATCATCTAACTACATACAACGAAATCCTTGTAGGTAATAAAGATGAGGCAGGTGTAAAAATCTCAAAGAAAGATGGTGTGGCAACCTTTTCTCAATTTACTCTACAATTGATTTTAAAGTGCTGCTTTAGACACACTTAAGGAAGGTGTATTTTGTCCCATATTTCCTGGGTTGGTGAGTTGGCTTTTAATAAAAGACTTGATAAATCAGGTGGTATTCTCAAACTATTTAATTCACTAAAGAAAAAACCATGTATCATGAGCCTTTGCCTAAGAGCTGTGACAAAAAGTCTTCTAGCAATTTAAAACTATTCAGAAGAAAAAGTAGAAAGGAATCTGAGATATTTTTGTTGTTGTTCAATTATTTCAATTATGTTTGACCCTTTGTGACCCCACTTGAAGTTTTCTTCAAAAGATGTTGCAGTGGTTTGCCACTTTTTTCTCCATCTCATTTTACAGATGAGGAAACTGAGGCAGAGTTAAAGGACTTGCCCAGGGTCACACAGCTAAGAAGTGTGTGAGGCTGAATTTGAATTCAGGTCTTTCTGACTCCAGTTCCAGCATTCTATCCATTGTACCACCTACCTGACCAATCTGAGATACAGCGGAAAGAAAAGAGTGAGAAGGCATGGTTTCTAGTACCAGCTTTGCTATTTTATAAGTGTTGTGACCTCAAGGAATAGTAATAATAATAGCTGGCATTTACATGGCACATTAAAGTTTGCAAAGTGCTTTACTAATATTATTTTCTTTCATTCTCACAACATGTGAGATAAGTTCTATAATTATCTGCATTTTGCAGGTGAGGGAACTGATGCCAAGGGTGAGTGACTTGCCCAGGGTCACAGTGCTAGTAAAGGTCTGAGGTTGGTTTTAGTCCAAGTCTATGCTGATACCAAAGACAACATTCCACCTACTGCATCACCTACTGTACCACTTAGCTGCCTGAGTTTCTCTGATTTTCATTGGCTTTCTCATTTGCAAAGTAAAAAAAATTGTACCTCAATTTCCAAGATCACTTCAAGGCAAAGACCAAATTGACTCTTTCTCCTCCATGAAGGATTGGCACCATGGACAAGTTTGGAATCAGAAAATTCAAATTCTGCCATTAAATTATGCCATGATCTCATTTATAATGAGATTAGTTCTGCTATTAGGATGACTGGGTAAATCAGAACTTAATGCAAAATGCATTTGTTATTTCATATTAAAGCAACACACTGAGAAAATGTATGCATCGAGCAGGTAGGTGACACAGTGGATAGATAGAGCGCTGGCCCTGGAATCAGGAAGACCTGAGTTCAAATCTAGCCTCTGACACCTACTGATGTAGGGAAGGGCAAGTAACTTAACCCTGATTGTCTCCAAAAAAATAAAAGGCCCAGATCAGAAAAGCCTGAGTTGCAATCCAATCTCAAAAATTTATTAATTGTGTCACCTTAAGCAAGTTACTTGACCTCTGTTTACTGGCATTTCCTAATCTGTAAAAGGGACAATAATAGCACCCATTTCCCAGGGTTTTTGTGCAGATCAAATGACATAATAATTGTAAAGTGTTTAACATAGTTCCTGGCACATGGTAAATACTAAATGTTAGTGAATGTAAGTACCCTATACTGGTCTTGAATACAATTGGTATAGAAGGCCAAAAATGATCAAATGAATGATATTCTTTGTAAAATAATTGGGAAATGCAATCAACTGAATTGATGTCATCTAACTGGTAATAAGTTTTGTTTAATGTTTTAAAAACATGATATTACATGTATTATTACTGTGTTTCTAAAATTTTTTCTTGTGTTGTAAAATTTGGGAAAGAATTACATCAGAAATGCTATTTAAATCTGAATACTGTTAGATTATAATTGAGCTATCCAAGAATGTGGTCAAAATGTTTGGAAAAATATTAAGTATTTAATTGGATATATTTTGCTTTAAATAATAATAATAGTTTAAATTAGATAATAATAATAATTTACTATTGGGAGGTGGAGGAAAGTAGCAAAGACCTCTTAAGCTATCCTTATCTGTGAAGTTTTAGGACTTTCTATTCAGGTAGAGTCAAAAGATCTTATCAGCCCTGCTACGGCATGTTGTAAAATTCTAAAGTACTAAAAAAACAAATTTTAAAGTACTGAAGTTTGAGAAATTAGGACCATTCCCAAAGTGGAGAGACTTACACATTTGCTTTTCTGATAGACTTTTTTTACCCGACAGACTTTTTTTTTTATCTAGTTTTTATGTTTTATCTGATAGATTGTGTTTTTGTGAGTTTTATCTGATGTAATACTTGGCTATCACTTGTAGAAAATTATGAAATTGTACCTGTTAATAAAAAATATATATTGAAGTTACAGTTTTGAGCAAACTTAGTAACAACAGATCTTAGATTCAATGACTTCATTTTTGCCTTAGGGTTAATAGGCAGTACAGATTGGAGCCTTACTGTTGGCAGCATTTTTCTAGAGTTTTGAATCAACTTTCATATGTTCACTATAGGTGTGAAACTCCAGAATGTGATTATTCTTAATTTGTGAAGGAAAGATGAATAAGATATCCTTATATGTGTTAACTGTTATTGCAACATGAGAAAAATCATAGCCCTAAGCTGCAATTAGCAAAATTATTATTTAGAGCAAAATCTCTTGGGATTGTAATTTGATATTATTCTGAGTTTTTACGTCAGGTATGATTGTCTCAATTGCCATGAAGGCAACAGTCCACCATCCAAGGAGAATGCTACATGCTATTCAAAGGGAGTGTACTCTTAGAACTACTACAGGTGGATGTCTGTGCCCAGGGAAGTTAAAAGAACAACCTAGTGTAGACAGAGGTAGTATGCACTTGACTCAGATTCCCCATTGTGCTATTTCCTTCCTGAACAGGAAATTTTCCCACCTGGCAAATTCTGAGCCTGGCCATGACACCCCGCAAATAATTTGGAACATTTCTATATGACTGGCCATTGTGACTCTTACCTGGAATCAAACAGAAATAAGGGAGTTTTCCCCTGTTATGGTTTATGTCAGGTCAGTCTATTCCCTTGAAGAGATAGTCTTGATATTGTCATAACCATTTCCCTCCTTTATCCTTTCATAACAAATTTCTATAATCAGGGCAAGTGAACCACAGAAGCTTTATCATTTCAATACTATATCAATTAATAGATTAATGCTAAAAACATCTGAATTACTACATTAGAAACAAATATGAAAGATCTTTCTATTTTTAATCTGATTTTGTAGTCAACTCTATATCATAATCAACTAAATATATGAGTTCTTAGGCTTGCCATTTCCTTCCTAATAGTTATATTTTTGTCATTCACTTTCTCACTCTTCCCCTTTGATGATGACTTCCCCAAGGATCAGCCCTAAAGCTCCTACACTGGGGAACTAATTTTTCACTGGCCTTTATCTCTGTCCCAAATAATTTGGGGGCCTAAGTTAGATGCCAGTTCCTTTTCAGTGAAGCCTGGTAGAACCCTGTGCACAATTTGGTGCCCTTCCTCAGTTTTCTCTTCCTTAGTCCTTTGATTGAGCACTCTTGCAGTATACTCCATTAGTGTTGTAGATCCAAACAGAATTTTCCAGTTTCTGTGGCACAAGAGCAGAGCTAAGTTCAGTTACAAACTCCTGGTTTGCATGTATAGCCTGACTAGACTATGGTGGCTGATTATGGAGGGGGTGCTGAGCAACCACATTAGAAGTTAGGGATTCAAAGGCCTGTGAAACCATGCATACCCTTTGATGTGGCAATACTGGGTCTGTATCCCAAAAGAGATTTTAAAAAGGAAAAGAAAAAGGACCTATATGTACAAAAATATTTACAGCAGCTCTTTTCTGGTGGCAAAGAATTGGAAATTGAAGGAATGCCCTTTAATTAGAGATGACTGAACAAGTTGTGGCATATGATTGTGATGGATACTATTGTGCTATAAGAAATGATGATCAAGATGCTTTCAGAAAAACCTGAAAAGACTTACATGACCTGATGGAAAGTGAAATGATTAGACCAGGAAAATATTATATACAGTAACAGCAATATTGTAATGTGATCAACTATGAATTATTCAGCTATTCTCTAAGACAACCCTGAAAAACTTATTATGAAAAATGCTATCCATCCCCAGATAAAGAACTGATGGAGTCTGAATACCAATCAAAGTACTTTTTTATTTTGTTTATTTTGGGATATTTTATTTTGCTGCCATTGTTTTGGTATATGTTTTCTTTCACAACAGGACTAATATGGAAATGTGTTTTGCTTCACTACATATGTATAACCTTTATCAAATTGTTTGCCTTCTCAATGTGGGGGATGGGGAAGGGGGGAGAGAATTTGGAACTCAGAATTTTAAAAATAAATGCTGAAAAAAAGTTGAAAGGAGTTAGATTAGCCTTTTCTCTTATAAGTTCATTAAGCTGTTATCTCATTAAGGTTCTTGGTGGCCTAGAGAGGGGACTGCTGAAACAGCTTTATCTCTTGTGCATAATTACTATTTTGGAGAGGTTAGAAAGGCCAGGAGAACTGAAGGAAATGCCTAGTTCTCTGTATTGTGAGTCATTTGATCTAGAACTCCATCAACGATCTTTTAATTGACAAACTTCATGGGGTTTTCTCGGTCTTCATCCTTCTTGACCTATCTTCTCCCTTCGATCTTGTTAACCACCTACTCTTTCTCCATGCTCTCTATCCACTACATTTTCAAGACACTACTCTCTCCTGATTCTACATCTACCCAACTGACTGCTTCTTCCAAATATCCTTTGCTTACTCATTATCCTTTTTACACTTCCTAAATGTAGGTGGCCCCTAAGGTTCTCCTCTGTTTCCACTTGAAAACCCATCAGCTTCCATGGGTCAATTATCATCCCTATACAGAAGAATCAGTGATTTATATATCCAACCCCTGGTTCTCCTAGTTCTTCAGTTCCTCCTCAACAACTGACTACTAGAATTTCAAGCTGAATATCTCTCAGAGACCCCTCAAACTTGATATATCCAAATCAGGACTTTTTATCTTCCAAACATACCCCTCTTCCAAATTTCCTTATTTCTTTCAAAGCCATTTTTTTGGGGTCTCCTAGGTTGTTAAAAGGAAAAATCTTTATTCAGACATTCTCCTTGAGTAATGAGGCAAACTCAGAAAGCAAAAAGGATTTTATTCAGCATGCTGAGGCAGTAAGCTGATCATTGCTATGATTTCGAGTAGGCCAATCTACAACCCTTTCCTGTGCTCTTTCTTTGACTCTTTGAAGCAGTCATAGCACTCTGAACAAAGAGTGTTAACCCAATCAGTGGTATTACTAGAACCCAATTCACCAGGCTTTTAAGGTAACTGTTATGCCTTCACAGCTACCATAATGGTCTCAAGTCACACAGTCATATCATTCATAGCCCCATATGTATGATTACCATAGGTATTCACCACTGGGATGATAGAGATGCAACATAGAGTCTAAGTTAAAGAGGAATCCCTGTAAAAAGTCAGGCCCTTCAAATGTTCCTGTTTGTAAATGACATTCTACTGGTTGTATCAACTTTTTTTTTTTTTGCTTTTTGGAGGGCAATTGGGATTAAGTGACTTGCCCAAGGTCACAAGTCTTGTTTTTTTGTGTGTTAAGTGTCTGAGGCCAGATCTGAACCCAGGTCCTCCTGACTCCAGGGCTGGTGCTCTATTGACTGTGCCACCTAGCTGCCCCTTGTTTCAACTCTTAAGAGTCCTGAGGCTATATGTGGCCTTCTAGGTCCTTCGGTGCAACCTTCTGACTGAGTCCAAGTTACAGAACAAATCCTTTTATCAAGGGGATTTGTTCTATGAAGTTTGGCTTCAGTGAAAGGGGCACACTTGTGGACCCAGAGGGCCACATGTGGCCTCAAGGCCACCCTGCTTAAAACATTTCAGAGCCTCATGGAAGAGATCTATAAGTACTCGAAAGAGTTTAACCTGATCACCCACCCAAGAAAGAGCAAGTAGATGAAGAAGACTGTTGTCCAGATTAAGACACACACTTGGATGCACAGCTTGGATGACTGTCAGCATGCATATATCTATAGCAGAAGGCACACATAAATAAATTGGGTCCAGAGTCAAGGAGGAGTGAGAGAGCTCCCTGGATTGTCTGTGAAAGACATCGTCTCTTTCAATGATCCCAAGCTTCCCATTGAAGCAAAAACCCATGATTTTACCAAAATATTACTGGGTTTGCTGTATAACGTTATAGAACAATATGGGATACAATAGTCTGTGAAGATTCCAGCTTGCTGATTTCTAAGGTCATTTCTTTATCTAAAATGCTATAAATGATACAATGTAGGAAAAAGGCAACACATAGGAAAAAGAGTGGCAGCTACATTACAAAGACAATCATTTCTATTTCAGGCCCTATTCTAGTCTGATACAGGACATATCCCCAAATGGGTCTATACATTCAAATCTGTTGAGTAGGATCACATCAATACACAAAAGCAATAGTTTATAAACTGAACTATAGTAGTACTGTCAAAGGAAAGTCTTTCATATATGGCTGATTGTAAGAAGTTCCAAATACATCTGCATTAGAGAAAGGCTATATGTGCATGCATAAATATGATTCATGACACATATGTGTGTATGTGTCTAATGACTATCCAGACCCAAACTCAAACCCCTCTCTATCCTTGGGCAGTCAATTCACTAAGATTTCACACTGCCCTGTTGAGGAGCACACCTAACATGTAATGAACTCACCACATTCATTAAATTTAGCTGGCCTTGGACCATGTTTCAGGTACCTACCAGGAAACCAGGGCCTAACCAACATCTTTCTGTCTGACTTGCTTTACTGCCCCATACGTATATACTTACCACCTGTTGTTTTGGGAATAGTAATCAAACCATTGTTACTTCAGATAACTCAGGTGGCTACTCTATAGCTCAGAAGCACCAGTCCAAAGTTCCCTTCTCTGTCCCCTGCTCCTCTCTGTACTTTGTGTCCCATATAGAACACAAGCTTCTTGAGGGCAGGAACAGTCTCACTTTTGTATGTATCTACCCAGTGGCCAGCAGAAAGTAGGTGCTTAATAAATACTTGTTTTTTTCATTCATTCAAACTGAGTTTGAGATCTGGCTCTGTTACCAGTCACTTCACCTGTCCAGACCTCAGTTTCCTCATAGGAAGCCAGGGGATTAGAGTGGGTAACTTCTACCACCTCTGCCAGTTCCATATTCATGATCTTATAAACCAGGGGGTTTGGGGTATGAGCAAAAAGATAGTTCATGATTTGCTAAACATTCTTTATTGTAGTCTTTTAAAAGAGTCAGTGTGGTATAAAGAACACTGGTCTAGGATTCCTGTATTCTGATACCCACTCTGACACAGTAATTATGGGACTTTGGGCAAATCACCTCAAATCCTCCATCTCAGTTTCCTCACCTGTGAAACAAGGATAATTGACCTACCCTATAAGGTCATTATGAGGATAAAAGAGAAGATATACATGACAGTATTTTTTAAACTTTGTTGTTGTTTAGTCATGTCTGACTCTTTATGACCCCTTTTGGGGTTTTCTTTTTTTTGGAAGGGGAAAGAAAGGCAATTGGGGTGACTTGCCCAAGGTCACACAGCTAGTTAAGTGTCAAGTGTCTGAGGCCACATTTGAACTCAGATCCTCTTGACTTCAGGGCCAGTGCCCTATTCATTGTACCACCTAGTTGCCCCAATTTAGGGTTTTCTTGGTTTTCTTGACAAAGATAATGGAGGAATTTGCCATTTTTTGACAGATGAGGAAACTGAGACAAACAGGGTGAAATGACTTGCCCAGAGTGTCTGAGACCAGATTTAAACTCAGGTCTTCCTGACTCCAGGCCTAGCACTCTATTTACTGTGCCACCTTTGGAACACTATAAAATTTGAGAGTATTTCTAAAATCGATACATGCCATAGTAGCTGAATTTCAAATTCCTAAGGAAATAATAAGCCTGAGGAACAATGTATGTATAATATCATCCTTTGGTTTTGTATCTTCAGCACAGAACATGGAGTCTTGCATATAGTAGGTGTTCAATAATGATGTTTCCTCTTAGATTGAAAATTGTGAGAAGAGGTGGAGGAAACAGCGACTGTATAGAAACTTAGTGTGAGACTGAATGAAGCCAAATCACCTTAAGAACACAGAGATAATCTTGGAATAAGACAATCAACACCCCCAAGCACCTAGGGGTCATCCCCAGGATCCAAGGGGTCATCCTCAGTCTCTGGAGGTTCACTCCCAAGGCCCCAGGTGTGCATACCCCACACCTAGGAGTATATCCCCCCAATTCCTATGTCCCCAATATTGCAGCCCCCTCTTCCTCAGAACGACCTGGAAATATTCCTTCTCCTCCACCGACCCATTGAAAAGCTTTTCCTCCTCCCCTACCATGCTGCTTTTTATTTGCATTGCATCATTTCCCCAAAGACAAGTTTGGTGCTTTTTGTACAGGGGTTTGAACTCTGTCCTCAAAGTTGATTAAATAGGTTTCTACCTTGTTTACATTGCCAGAAAAAAAAAGACAATCAACAGATAAAAATGAGTAAAGATCTGACAAAATTTAAGCAACATACTATTTTTGGATATCAAGCTGAAGAGTTTATGTTTTATTCTAGAAGCAATGGGAAGCCACTAAAAATTCTTGAGCAGGTAAGTGGCCTAGAGATACTTACGCTTTAAGGGAAAGTATTTTGGTACCTGTGTGAAGATGGATTGAAAAGCAGAAAGTAGGAAGATTTCAAAGATTTAAATTTATTTAAACTAAAGACATTTAAACAAAGCCTTGAGCCAGGTTGTAAACTATGTGAGAGTGAGGAAAAGGACAGATGCAAAAAAATGTTGAGGAAATAAAATTTTAAAACAAAAGCTTGGCAGCAGGTCAGAGGAAGACTGTAGAATCTGGGGAAATCGGTAACTAAAGTACGGTGGGGCTGTCAGCATAAAGACGGAACATAGGAAGATAAGTGAGTTTAGAGGGAAAGATAATGTGTCATGCTATGGACTTGTTGAATTTGAGCTGCCTTTGGAATATCCAAGTGTCCTGCCGGCAGTGGGTGATGTGCAACAGAAGTTCAAGGGGTGAGGGTTGGGTATGTACAGATTTGGGAGTTGTCTGAATAGAGATAATTAAACCCCTGGCAATTGATGAGATTGAGCAAGAATACAGAGGGAAACAGAAGAGAGCCCAGGAGAGAATACTGACACGTACCCACGTTATCCACCCAGCAGCTAGGTGGCACAGTGGAGTGCCGGACATGGCGTCAGGAAATCTGGCCTCAGACATGTTCTAGCTGTGTGACCCTGGGCAAGTCACTTAACCCTATTTGCCTCAGTTTCCTCATCTATAAAGTGAGCCAGAGAAGGAATTGGATAAACTATTCCAATATCTTTTTCAAGAAAATCCTAAATGAGGTCACAAAGAGTCAGACACAACAAAAATGACTCAACAGCAAATGATCCAGCCAAAGCCACTAAGAAGTAGTCAGAGAAGAAGGGGAACTGGGAGAAAGCAGTGTCATGAAAACACATTAACTTCTATATCCACATGTTGTCCTTCCCAACAGAATATAAGCTCTTTGAGGTCGTGAACTCCTTTTTTTTTTTCCTTTTATTCTCAAGGAGTTAACACAATGTCTGGCACATAGGCACTTAAATAATTGTTTGAAGGAAAAGAAAATACCCAGAAGGAAGAGAGGGGTGCTCAACTTTGTCAAAAATTTGTGATGAGATGAAAAAGGATGGAAACCAGGGACCTTTAGGTGGCATAGTGCAAAGCACAGCAGCCCTGGAGTCAGGAGGACCTGAGTTCAAATCCAGCCTCAGGCACTGTGTAACCCTGGGCAAGTAACTTAACCACTAACTACCTCCAATAATAATAATTAATTAAAAGGATGGAGACTGAGAAAATGCCTTTGGATCTTTCAATTAAAATAGTATTACTAACCTTGGAGAGAGTTGTTTGGGGTAAGACATGAAGCAGAAAACTGGATTATGAGAGGTTTAGAAGTAAATGGGAAGCCATGAGTATAGACTGCTGCTTAGAGGAGTTTAGTCATGAAATATAGGGCATGAGCTTGAGGATGTCAAGATCAGGGCCTTTTATAAGGACAAAGAATAACTGGGCATTTTTCTAAGCAGCAGGGAAAAATCTGTGGATAAAAAAGGCTAGGAATTACAGAGGAGGAAAGGGGCAGGCATCATCAAAAGGGCAATTGCCTAGAAGAAATGAGAAGAAATGGGATCAAGGCCACAAGGAGAGGGTTTGCCCTTAAGAAGGGGAACGTTCCTGTGCTGTAAAAAATTATCAATGCAAAGACAAAGAAGCTTGGGAAAATCCACATGAATTGATGCAGGAGGAAGTAAGCAGAGTCAAAAAACAATATATACAATGATGAAAATGATGTAAATGGTAAGAACAATTGCCACAAAACAATAAAAAGTGAATGCTGTAAAATTATAAGAAACAAGCATGATTCAAAAAAAGAGCTATGCGAAAAAATTCCCACTCCAGCCCTTCAGAGAAGGGAGAGGTCCACAAGTACTGTGCTTCGTACATGTTTTCAGATTTTTTAAAAAATTTTATCAGTTATGCTGATTTTTTTCCTCAAAATTACTATTTGTTATATGACTTGGTATATATGGGAACAGGGGAAAGTGGCGTTCCATGGAAGGGGAAGGGAAAGGAAGTATGAGACTATTGACTGAGGATGGAGACTGAGAAAAAGCCTTTGGAGCTTTGGAGGGAATTAGATGCTCAGGCTGTTGATGTCACTTTCTGGGCATCTGTATACAAAATAATCCCGAGGAGCCCCAGACTCTGATTCTATTCCAGTGGACCATAATGAGGAACTTAGGTAAGGAAGTTTGTTCAGCTGAATCACCGCAAACTGTGCATAATGTATATCCTTGCTCAAAATTCTTCTCCTGGTATGGCTCAATAGTTTTCCTTTTGCTGTTAAAAAAAAAGAAAAAAAGACTACTTCTTCAGAAATTGGATTTAAAAAAAGGAAAGAATGATCGAAAATAATTAAGGGATTTGGTGGACTAGAATTGGAGAAGAGAGGGAACTTACGATAGGTGGCCTGATTTTTCTCAGAACTATCAATTTAGTGAAAAGTAACTAATGAATAGCTGTTCAGCTAATATAACCAGACAGTGCTATCCAATTGGATAGAAATCCTGCTGAGTACTTATGTAAGTACACGTCCCTTGCACTGATGCAGCACATGGACAACAAGCCAGACCCAGCATTGAATGGGAACAAGAGAATAGACTGGATTTCATTTAGGAAATCATGCAAAACTTTCAACAACCCCAAACTTCTGCCTAAAACAAAGCTGATTTTTTAACAGCTGTATTTTTCTGGTGAAAGACAGCATAGAATAATGACTAAAGGGTCAGGCTACGAATCAGAAAGACCTTGGTTCAAGACCTTCCTCTGACATATTATCTGTGTGGCACTTGCTTAACTCCTCCATGCTCCTGTGATTCTCTGACATTATAAATTACAAAGGATTATCTCTTCTGTATCAGGGAGGGAGTTTCCACACTAAGAGTTCCCTATACCTATATAGTCACAAAACCAGAGCAAAAAGGCAAAATTATTCTCGTTTTTCTATATGGCTATAAATCATGGAACACTATGGGTCACCCAAAGAGCCCAGGGAGTATGCCTGGGGTGAGTCTAGTGACAAACTAGAGGCAAAGAGAATCTTGAAAGATATCACCTAAGAGTTATACCTCTGAAACAGATGGTGTACCAGTCATGTAGCAAGACAGGAAGCCTGAGTGAAGCAGTGATACATATGAAATGTCCCAGGACCTAGAGGAAAGCCACCAGCATTTTGGATGGATACCCTGTGCTAGGTTATAAGAACAGATAGGCAAGAGTTGAATGGTGAAGATAGGTCTCCTGGGGAGAGTGCACACTTTGATGAGATCACCAATGCATTTATCTATTAATGTCAGAATAACCTTCTCTAGATGGGCAGCTAGGTGGCACCATAGTGCACAGAGTGCTGATTCTGGAATTAGGAAGACTCCTCTTCCTGAGTTCAAATGTGCCTCAGACATTTATTAGCTGTGTGACCCTGGGCAAGTCACTGAACCCTGTTTGCCCTCAGTTTTTTCATCTGTAAAATGAGCTGGAAAAGGAATTTTAGTACAGCAGCTTTTCTTAAACAGGTTAGACCTCCCTGTAACACATAGGCATGTATACCAACATACACACATTTGACAAAAACTTTTGAGAAGCACTGAGTAATAGGAAGTATAGGTAAAGGTATAAAAATGGCATAGAATAAAGGGAATGAAAATGCAACAAAAAATAAAATTATAATTCTATCAACATTTATAAATATCTGGCTTATTTGCTCTTTTTTTGTTTTGTTTAGTTTTGTTTTTTCTTTCTCATAGTTCCTTCTATTCATTCTAATTCTAGACAACATGACTAATGTGAAAATATGCTTAATAAGAATGTACATGTAGAACTCATATCAGATTGCATGCCATCTTGGAGAGGGGGGAGGGAAGGAACAAGGATAAAATTTAAAACTTATGGAAGTTAATGTTGAAAACTAAAAATAAACTAATTAAAATTTAAAAATTTATAATTTTTTTTAAAGGAGAAAAATAAATAAATAAATATCTGGATTACCTGACAAGTAGTCATCATACTTACTAAGATGTATACTGGGCCTTCATACTGAGCCAAGGTATTCAGGGATGGATGCAAGTTTGTACATTCCATAACATCAGACTAATTTATCAATCAATGACCAGATATTAGTCTCCTAGAATAAGTTGTTTTTACTAACTGCATATCCTGTAGCATATAATTGCCAAACAGAAACAAAACCCATCCAATTATAAATGCTCAAAGCAAGAAGTCTATTTTGAGGAATTATCCCAAGGCAACGACAATTGGCTACCACAGGATACATTCATGATGTAGCCCCAACAGAAGGGAAATGGGGAGGGGATATTGGAAATATTAACCCAGAATCAGTACAAAAGTGACCCTGGGGAAATGTCAAATTATGTTCTGGGGTGTTTGACTCTGATCACCAGATCCTAAAGGTCATTTAACTAAATGTGTGGAAATCATTCTCAGTATGAACCTTTTTTTAAAAACATGGATAATGTGAGAATTTGTTTCATTTAATTATGCATATTTGTTAGAAGGGTTTTGTTTTTCTTTTTTTTTCCCAATAGAGCAAAAGTGATGAAAGGAAAGATTTTTTTTTTGCTAAGTGAAAAAAAAAACTTTTCTATTATAAAAAGGAATCATTTAAAATCTCTGAGACCTGAATTTCTCTTATATTTACTACCATTCTAATTACATGTTTATATCAAAGATGCAGGCAACTCTTACTTATTTACCAAGACAAAGAAAAAACCTCAAAGGTCAATTCAGTTTAATTCATTTTAAACTGATAGTTTTTAAGTTAAAATATTTTTCAAGTACCTTGGCCCTCAAAAAAAAAAGTCCTAATTCAGTTAGCCAAAATGCACAGTGAAGAAAAAAGGAATTCACCCATTGTCTTCATTCCCTTCACCCCACCCCATCATTGAGACTAACTCAAGCCTTTTGTCCATGAGAAGGCTCCCCAATTGATGTCTTTGAATTATTCAACTGAATTCTCTGGCCTTGAGAAAACTGCCCATTCAAGGGCATGGGGTCATTTCCTGGCTCCTAAATTGGGTGCTAGCTAACACAACCTTTTTAGAGTTAGTGGCAGTCTTCTGTCTTGTGGTCTGAGAGCAGAGCAGCTTTAAAGTAGTTTAAGATTTCACCATTGTAAAAATCACACTAGCTTTATACACCATCATAGGAATTCTAGTTTTCAGAGGCAACTTGAAGACAGTGACACTCTATCAACTGGCAAAACAAAAATGCAAAATATTTTAATTGTTCCTAGAATAAATATTCTTCTGTCATCACTCTCCTCCATCATCAGTCATACCACCCAATCTTGTGTAATTAATTATCAAATAGTTCTTATTCATGCATAGTGGAGATCTTTGAGCCAAGTGCTTTTCTGTTCTCATCAGTGATCTGAAAATAAAATCCTGCACATCCATGGTGCTCAGTGAAGTAGGGAGGCTGCCAGGCCCAGAACATCCTTGAACTTTCTTAAGGCCCACCAGCTTCCCCAATTTACTTCTTCTTGCTTTAGATATTCTCCCAAATTTCAGATTGTTAGTCTAAAAAAAATGCTGCTTATGGAAAATTTGTAACTTCTCTACGAGTTTGAATTGCCTTTAAGAATACAACGAGGGAGGCTAAAAAGCAAAACAAATAATCCAATAAACACTTTTCTTAGCTTATTCATAGATTTTTTGAGGTCCTGGGCATGTGGCCACAGAGGCTCATGCTATTTTGCCAAAAACAGTACCTTGTAGGTGTTCAACAAATATTTGTTGCTTTGATAACTGCCATAGGGGTAGAAGATAGGTGAAAAGGATTTTTTAAGTTGGAAATTTTTATTTTATTTCATTTTTAAAATTTTTTAACATTTTTATTTAAAGTTTTTTGAGTTCCAAATTCTATTCCAGTCTCCTCTATTCCCCCCTCCCTAAGATGGTAAGAAATCAGATACAGGATATGCGTGTGCAATTATGTAAAACATTTCCATATTAGTCATTTTACAAAAGAAAACTAGAATCAAAGGAAAAAAACGAAAGAAAAGTAAAAAACAGCAATGCTTCAGTCTGTATTCAATTAATATCAGTTCTTGCTCTGCTTCATCATTAGTCATCTAGGGTCATCTTGGTTAATTGTATTGCTAAGAATAGATGGGTCATTCACAATTCTTCATCAAACAATATTGCTGTTACTGTGTACAACATTTGCCTGATTCTTTTCACTTCACTATGCATCAGTTCATCTAAGTCTTTCTAGGTTTTTCTGAAATTTTCCTACTTATCATTTCTTATAGCACAATAATATTCTGTGACAATCATATACCACAGTTTGTTTAGCCACTCCCTAATTGATGGGTGTCCTTTTGATTTCCAACTCTGAGCCACCACAAAAAGAGCTACTACAAATATTTTTGTGCAAATTTGTCCTTTTCCCTTTTGTTGGATGTTTTGGAGATATAGACCTAGCAGTGGTATTGCTGAACCAAAGGGTATGCACAGTTTTATAGCCCTTTGGGCATAGTTCCAAATTGCTCCCCAGAATTGTTGGATCAGTTCACAACTCCATCAACAATGCATTAGTGTCCCAATTTTCCCACATTCCCTCCAACATCCAACATTGAAAATGTAAAAAAAAAAAAAAACCCTCTTTTTCACACCTATCCTGTAGGAAGGTGACAAGTACCATTCTTCAGAGGGAAAAAGTCAAAGTACATATGCTTACATAACATAGACTTTTGCAATGGGGCAAACTAGAAATTTCTAAGAAAATCACTGAGAAAAAAAAATGGCACAACTTGTGGAAAATTTGAGTCACTGAAATAGAACATTCTTTCATTAATGGACTGGAATTTGTACTCTCAAAACCCAATAACATTGCATTGAATTTTCTGGAAGGGCATGTGAGTTCATATATTTTGCAATGACACGTTTAGGTCAAAAATGGATTAGCACACAGACACAATATAAGCAAATTGAGGCAGAAAAGCTCAGAATTCTTATAAGGTTAGGGCAATTCAGCATACAACTTATAGCAAACAATTCAGCATCCAACATAACAGATAATAGTTTAATAAAAAGATTGTTTTTTTCCAATCACGCCAGAAATCAGTGACTCCCAAAATCATTTGGGGGGAGGGAGAATGTATATAATCACCACCTAAATTATGAGCAAAATTCTCAAATTATTTGCTACAGAAGAATTTACTTTTATCTCATTTAAATCATTTTCATTCTGGTAGACTCAATGAGTCCCAAAAGGCATTTTTCTCATACCATCCACTCCAACTACCCAACTACTAATAATCAGTTCAAAACTAAAAGTTTTACCAATTTTCATATTTGTAACAGACTTTTTTTTAAAGTCTTTCTTTTTCTTAATTTCTTAAGCATCTCACCCCAGGTTAATTTCAAATTTTTCAATTTCTCAAAAATTTCCAGATTTCCACTTGGCACTTGGTTTTCTTCTTTCTTGCCATCAAAGAAGATCTGTGTCCTGTAATGAGAGCTGTCCAGGCCTTTCCCTAAGCCCACTTGATCCTTTATGAAACTGGCAGCTTTTCCTACTACAAGTCTGCTGTCTTAATTAGTAAGTATTGGGGATGCCCTTTTGAACTCTAATTCCATCAAATAAATCACCTCCTGAGGTTGTTTGACTAATGGGAATCAGCAGGGTAGCCTCATTACTATGTCATATGAACAAGTAAATTTGCAGGTGTTCCTATTACCAGATACATAGCTAACCCTTCATCTACCCTGATCCTTCCTTGCTATGAATCCAGTCCTCTCATCTCTCTAATTTTTCTGGTTTGGGGCAGAAACAATGAGACTATGTTCATGGACAGCCCAGACTCAAGAATTAGTTTCCAAGCATATAAACAAGTTGAGTATGCAGATGCCAAAAGGGCCCTGTCTAAAGGTTTTCCCTTTCCCTTCCTCCCTCCCTGAGTATCAAAGAATCTCAGAATCAGAAGGGATCTCTAAGGATATCTAATTCAACCCATAACCGAAGAAGAATTCCTTCTATGATGTCTCAACAAGTGCTCATCCCTTCTCTACTTAAACACTTCCAGTGACAGGGAGTTCAATACTTTTTTCCACCGTATTATACCACTCTAAGGTAGGTCATTCTACTTTGGGACCCCTCTAATCGTTAGAGGCTCAGAGGCTCAACAGGCACTGTTTAGGGAAGTGGGTTCTACTGAGACAAAAGCCACAAAGTCAAAGTTCAGGAAATTAAAGCTCTAGATCACTTTCCAAGCACCCAGTGCTTTGGAGAGGTATAACATTAGCCATGAGCACACCCATATGACTAATATATTTGCTGGCCATCGTTTAGAATAAGATGCTGAAAGAATCATACTAAGGAGGTCACAAAAAGTCTAGCCTTTAGAGCCTACAGCAGGGGTGGGGAACCTGCAGCCTCAAGGGTACATGGGGCCCTCTAGGCCCTCAAGTGCAGCCCTTTGAATCCAAACTTCTGGAAGTCAAAGGGCTGTACTTAAGGAACCTAGAGGGCCACAGATGGCCTCGAGGCCACAGGTTCCCCACTCCTGCTCTAGAGCATGGGCTGACTGGGCAGGTTACTATAATAGAAGACCCTGAAAGCCAGGCTGGACTCCGTAAGGGAGCCTGGACATTAAGAATCTAAAAGGAATAGGAAGACATGGAACAAAGAAGGTGTGGCAAACACACACACAAAAAAACTTCACCTATATAACTTTGTAGAGTAGGAGATAGCCACTGACCCAAACATGTCTTCCTTGCTAAAAACAAAATATTCTTTCTCCAATTACATCAACTTAAGCATGAATCTTCACTAAGCTTAATAATCAAGGCTGCAGGTATACACATTAAAATATGAAATGAGCACATTTGTTCACTCTTTCCCACATGAAAAACATAAATCCCAGAGAGTCACAGAACACAGTAGACAAGTTTTCTGTAAGCTCATCTTCATATAATAATGTACTTCAAATAAATGATGATTCTGTTATGTTAGCAGGATTTGTGGGTGTCGATACACTAGAAATAGTTGCTGATCATCTTTTTTCATAGAAGCATATGTTCAGATGCAGCATCAGGTGAGCAAAACAAGAACTGTTTATATAAAAAGCAACAACATTGCTAAAAAAACACTTTGGTTTTTTTTAATAAATCATAGTTTAATTCCTTTGGTAATTTTAATATTTTCCCCAATTACATATGTAGACTATTTTAACATTCTTTTTTTTTAATTTTTAGTTCCAGATTCTCTCCCTTCCTTCTTTCCTTCCTCCCCACTCCCTTCATTGAAAAGGCAAGCAATTTCTTTTTTTTTCAACTTTTATTATTTTTCTTTAATTAATTTGTTTGTTTCCTTTTAGTTTACAGGATTCAATTCCACAATTCCTTGAGTTTCACATTTTGTCCCCCTCCTTCCCCTCCCCTCCATGGTGGCATATAGTCAAGCATAGTATCTGTAAATACTTTCACATTATACATTAGTCAGGTTATAAAGACAGATTGTATCAGCTGGAATGAAAAATGGTAAAGAGGACATAAAACCAAATAAGAGAAGGAAAAAGATCAGGTATTTTGCTTCCACCTGCATATAAACTCAGTTCTTTCTAGTTCTTTCTCTGGATGCACATATTTCTCTCCATCATGAGTCTTTTGGGATTGACTTATATCACCACACTGCTGAGAGGAGTCCAGTCTATCAAAGTTGGTCATCACACATATGTTGTGTCTGTAATTGTGTACAAATTTCTCCTGGTTCTACTATTCTCACTCAGCATCAGTTTGTATAAGCCTCTCCAGGTAAATATGAAGACTGTCTGCTCCTCGTTTCTTATAGCACAATAGTATTCCATAACATGCATATACCACAACTTGTTCAGCCATTCCCCAATTGATGGGCACCCCCTTAATTTCCAATTCTTTGCCACCACAAAAAGAGCTGCTATAAACATTTTTGTACATATGGGTCTTTCTCCCATTTCTATGATCTCTTTGGGATATAACCCTAGGAGTGGTATTGCTGAATCAAAGGGTATGAAAGTATTTATGCCCTTTGGGCATAATTCCAAATTGCTCTCCAGAAAGGCTGGATCAGTTCACAACTCCACCAGCAATGCATAGTGTTCCAATTGGCCCACATCCTCTCCAGCATTTATCATTTTCCTGTTTTGTCATCTTAGCCAATCTGACTGGTGAGATGTGGTACCTCAGAGTTGTTTTGATTTGCATTTCTCTAATCAATAGAGAATTAGAGCATTTGAGAAGGCAAGCAATTTCTATAGGTTATACATGTGCAGTCACATAAAACATATTTCCATATTAAGCATATAATGACAGAAACATAGGCTCCCCAAAAAAACAAGAAAAATTTAAAAGTATACTTTGATCTGCCTGCCTTCAGATTCCATCAGTTCTTTCTCTGGAGATAGACAGTATTTTTCATCGTAAGTCCTTCAAAATTGTCTTGGATCATTATATTGCTGAGAATAGTCAAGTCATTCACAGTTGATCCTTGTATAATATTGCTGCTACTGTGTACAAAATTCTCCTGGTTCTTCTCATTTCACTTTGCATCAGTTCAAGTCTTTCCAGGTTAGAAAAACAACTTTGGAAGATTTAAGAACTCTGATCAAGAATTAACCAATATCTCCAGAACCTATGATGAAGCCCATGACCTACCTCCTGATGGTGAGATTTCAAGGTTCAAAAGGAGATATACATTTTTGGACACAGATGTTGAGTGAATTCATTTATCTTGACTATTTATTTGTCACAAGTATTGGGGTATTTTTTCTGTCTGTTTATTAATTTGGGAATGGAAAAAAAAGTGAAATTAAGCAGTAGTGATACCAAAAAAAAAAAAAAGAGGGCCTTTGAAAATTTTTTTCTGTGCACAGAAAAGATGAAAAGTTAAGAAGTAATCACAGACAAGTAGGATAGTTTTGAAAGTAAACAGTGAAATTATTATATACTTTTTAAAAAGCAATTGGTATAGAATAGATGACCAGTTTCATATTCACTTTTTTTGGTTCTGCTGTATATGTGGAAATGTTCTTTTGTGGTGTTTCAATTCATACTAAAAAATAAATTTTTAAAAAGAAACCTAATGTTAAATTCATACTTTAGAATTCAAAAAGTCATAAATGAGTAGAGATTAAACAGAGACTATAAAGGGCTGATTTGCAACAGAGAAACTTGTCTGGTTTTACTACAGAGCTTCCTTTACTATTTTAGAACTTGTCCATATGCATGTAACCTAGAGAGAAATGGAAAAATATAGGATTTGTATATATACCTGTTACTCTTCTGAGGTCAATTCTATATTCTCTAAAAAGTATATATCAGCAGGAAAAAGACTGTCAAGAATGTCGAATTTAGCAATTTCGGAGAACACTGATGGCACTTGTCCCTTTTTACCTTTCTCTATAAAAATGAAGAATGGAACCTAACAGTGCCTGCCCATTCTACAGGACTCTCATCCTTATACTCGCCTAAGTTGCTGAATTCTCGTGGCTTTGTTAGGATAACAATGGAACACCCCAGTTATCCATCAGGCATCCCTTGTTCTCACCACATGACAAGGCCATCTTCTTTTTCCTTTATTCATTTCTTTGATAATGTCCTTTACACTACATGCTGTTCACAAGTCTTTGTCATGTCTTTCCTCTTTTCCATGCCCACCATGCTATTGTCCATTGGTAAACATTCAGTTTTGCCTCTTTGGTGTCTGTGTCATTCCATGCTGTACAACTCCATGTCATCCCCAGAATCTTAGTGATACTACAAAGTTAGGAAGAAAGAAAAGAAATAAACATTTATAGTCATCTACTGTGTGCCAGGCACTGTGCTTTATAAACAGTATCTCTGATCCTCATTAAAACCCTGCAAGATAGGTGCATTATTATCCCCATTTTGCAGTTAAGGACACTGAGGCGGACAGAGGTTAAGTGATTTGCCCAGGGTCACTCAGCTAGTCACTCAGCTGGGGATGGATTTAAACTCAAGCCTTTCTAACTCCAGAACCAGAACTCTATCCACTGTGCCACCTAACTGCCTCAAAAAGATAGGCCTTTGTTCCAGGGAGAAGTTCGATGTCATTGAAAGAACTTTGCAATTTCCCAAAGACAATCCAGACTGCTTTCATCTCTCTTGTTCACTTCCAGACCCGGATCATATTTTTGTAGAGTCATCGACAGAATTTGTCTCATTTGACTAAGCATATATGTCACAAGAAATTTGTTTTTCCTTTCTTTTTTTTCAATGGGATGGGGCATGAGAGGGAGACAAAAATAGATTTTTATTAATCTTTTTAATAAGTGAGGGAAGGTCTACAGATTTGAAATGTTGCATTCACTTTCAAATGAAATCAGAATTGTATGAGTTTTATTCAACTGTTTTATGAGAAACCTCTTACAAAGTGGGAACAATCTGTAAGTGTTTGTAATGTGAAAACAAAACACATCGAAAAAATAAAGTTTTTAAACCAAAAAAAGTGGGTACAAACAGTTCCACATGTTGCCCACCACAGCATGAAAGCCTCAAAGTACTATGTGAATGTCAGTTATTATTATTATTTCCCAAAGTTGATTATAAGCATCAGTTCACAACATTCACAGGCTTCTAAAAATTCTCATTTGTACTAACATGGCTGTAAATAAAACACGCTATCTAAACATTCAACCTTGATTTGTTCAGATAGGAAATGTATACACAACCTATGTTGCTTGCAGCAGCTGCTGAAAGGAGCATTAGTGATAATCCAATCCAACTTTCTCATTTTCCAGATGAGAAAACCAAGGCCAAATAAGTCAAGTCAACAAGCATTTCTTAAGCTCTTATGATAAGCCAGGCTTTGTGCTAAATGCTAGGGAGACAAACACAAGCAGAAAGGAAACCAGTCTCTGCCCTAAAGGAGTTTACATTCCAATGGGGGAGGACCACCTAGGAAAGGGACAAGTTGGTGTCAAGAACCAGAAGAGGGACAAGACTTGCTTGAGTTAGTTACTGTTAGAGCTGCCTCAGCCCAAGTCAGGGCTCTTTCTCCCCCACAGCACCCTGCCACTCAGTGCAATTTTTTTAAAAGTGCTTGGACCCTTAAAAAAAAATTTAAGCTCCTGAAACTGTGTTCTATCTAAAACAACTGAAAAATGGCACCAATAACCAAAGTAATCCAAAGGAGTGTTTTATAAAGGTATACATGTATTAACAAGATGAAGAAGGCAGCATAATTTAGGTCAGTAATTTTTAAATTATTGTCTGCAAAATTCTAATAGGACTGTAGGATTGTAGATTTAGAGCAGGAAGGCACCCTAGGGGCCATCTTGTCTATTCCCTTCATTTTACAAATAAGAAAACTGAGGCCCAGTCAAGTGACTTGCCCAAGGTCATATATGTACTAAGTGACAAAGCTGGGATTCAAACCCAGGTTCTCTTTCTCTGGTTCCATTTATTCTCTCTCTCTCTCTCTCTCTCTCTCTCTCTCTCTCTCTCTCTCT